>NW_026778237.1:1703108-1827318 GCF_025265405.1 Mesoplodon densirostris | reverse complement strand
CCAAATTTCTGCCCTTGTCGTGGGAGGCAGGAGCTTCAGTGCTTTCCACGAATGAACAATGTGTGTGTTTCATAAGGAAGCATATGACTAAAGTTACTTGCATGTATAAACAAATTCCCCCCAAAGACCTAAAATGGAAAAAAAAAAAAACTGTGAATTCTCACAAGTGTACTTGATGAATTGAGAGTCCCAGTGGGTTCAGCAAGGGTGTGAGGGTCTCAGGAGGGTCTGAATAATGTGTTTCACCTTATTTGACTCTTTCCCATCAAATTAATAGAGGATTAATTTAGATTTCAAAAAACATAATTGAAATATTCTTATGCATAGAATGATCTACTAAAAACAAATTCATTGCTACATCATGCAAGTCTGAGATAGGCAAATTTAAAACCTGTCTATAGGACCTGTGCACATTTTTATGAAAGACAAAGCAGATGAAGAGTATTTTTCTCATAGAAGGGAAATAGATTGTTTAAACACTGACATTTGTAAGCACTCCGTACTTCACAGATATGCAAATCCAGGCTCAATGGTGAAGAGTTAATTATTCTATTAATATCCCTGTTATATTTACTTTTCTAACTTTATAATTTTGTTTCTTTTTTTTTTTGACTACAAAATATCGAACCCTTGAAATCCCCAAATACCAGAATCTGTAAGTATCCTGGATCTTGCTGAACTTGTTTTTAATGCAGAGGAACAGAACAAATCTGAGATAAAACCCTCCAACCCAGGCTTGACTGTTACCAACTTTGCCACTGACCCAACATGTGACCTGGGGCACATCACTTATCCTCTTGGTTCCGTGTTCCTTCACCTGGAAAATGAAGGTACCATAATAAGGGCTCACCGCCTCACAGGGCTGCAAGGAAGAGTCATGATTAATTCATTTCCCACACTCCAAACGAGAATCATACAGCACAGTAATAAAATACAGGCAGTGAAGACACAGGTGTTTTAGGATTCTTAAGTTAATGAGATAAAGTATTACTTAGCTTTCAGATGCAATAGCAGACATATTTCAAATCTTGGGTATTATTTACCTTTAAACTGGAAAGAATATTCTCATGGAGAGAGTGGTGGGTGGAGCCTCTGGGGAAACTTGGGACCTCGGGTCCATGGCCATCTCACCATACACCGACTGCCTGAGCTCAAGAAACTCTCTTGCTAATCTTTCATTTTCCCCATCACCAAAACGAGGAATCAGATTCCCTGTCCATCTCACCATACACCGACTGCCTGAGCTCAAGAAACTCTCTTGCTAATCTTTCATTTTCCCCATCACCAAAACGAGGAATCAGATTCCCTGTCCCTAAGTTCCCTGCCAAGCCAGACATTCAAGGATTTCTATCATATTCTTTTTTTCTATAAACAGAAATATAAATTGTTTCATTTTAAAGAATGTCTACATGCGTATAATGGAGTCACTTTGCTGCACAGCAGAGATTGGAACAGTGCTGTAAATCAACTACACTTCAATTAAAAAAAGAGAGAAATTGCTTCATTTTACCTTACAGATCACTTTTTGCTGGTCAGATTTCCAATGGTAGCCCAGAATTATTTCTATATACACTAAGCTGGGAAACAAAAACATTTACTTTGTTTTTCTCATTATAAAATAAATTCCACAATAAAAATATATGGAAATGTATTTAGAAAGAGATAGTAACACATTATCTTACTTCTCTTGTGAAAACAATTTGGCTACAGTTTCCTTCATAGTTTTATAAGAAGGAGTTATTATAAGGATTTTCCTTCATAGTTTTATAAGTATTATTTTTACTATTAATATTTGAATAAAAACAGGTTTACATGAAATACACTTACTACAAAATTGTCTTTGTGTTTAAAAATTCTTCCCAGTCAGCAAGTATAAACCTATTGCATTCTTTCTTCTCAACCGTATTAGATTCCTCTATGAGTCTATACCATAATATGGGCATCCTTTTAATAAATTTTTTTGTCTAATTTCCCCAGTCACAAATTTCCTGTTCAGAAAACACATAGTATCTCTGTACATGTAAATGACTATTGTAGAATAATTAAACCAAGATAGCAACTTAACAATCATATTTTAGGTTGTGTTTTGGTTTATTAATAAACCAACATGTCATCAGTATCCACCATTTAGTCAAATATGGCTCAACACACTGTCCTGAAAGGCAAGTGAGGGATACACAGAATGTAAGTTTTATATATGATAAAAACTTAATTAGCCATTTGCCTCAAAATGATTGTATCTCTATTAAAATATCTGCCTCCTTTGTTTGCTATAAGTATTCATTTAGATATATAAAATATACTAAGCAGCATGTTGTCTGCATCCCATCAAGCAAATTCATTGAGGTGTGAGGGCTATATAAGCAGTGGAGCGGAAGACCATGCTATTACATGGATAAATGCTCCCGAGTTACTGAAGCAAGACAAAAACAATCTTGGGAACATGGATTTTGGAATATGCTGAAGCAGCCATGTTTGGGGGGATGGGGGAAAAAGGGGATTGCTTATAAATAGGAAAAATACCGATGTCATGATATTCCATAAAATTGAGTGTGCTTAGTCTGATTCAGACAAATTGTTACTGTTATGCTATCTGCCTATCAGATATTTTAAATACATCAAGAAGCCACGGTCAGTTAAGAGACCTCCATAACGGAACGTTTTATAAGATGATTTTCTTTTAATCACCCAAAGGTCTAATAGGGTGGTTGGTCTGCTTCCCTAATAAAATTTAAATAGCTTGCCACAGGTCAAAGTGAAGTTGGCCATCCTACAAGGAGTTCATCTGTGACATCCATAATAGCTGCCCAGTCTCAAGGGACTATTTGAGGTTACTGCTTCTGTCAGAAAATAAATAATCACACACACACACACACACACACACACACACATGCATGCATGCACATGCACTGCAAGCAGCAGTTTCCTAGCCAAACAAATTTCAATCCATAGGCTGTGACTTTGCCTTATTAAGGCCTGAGAGAGTAACACAACCTCGTTCTGCATCCTCCTGGCCTGGCCTACCTCATGATTCCTTCCTCACCTACTGCAGCAGTCAGAGTTTCCCTGTGGGAAGCATCACAGCCAGAGACCAGCAGCTCAGGACCTCTCTGCAGGCCCCATTCTTATCCCTTGGGCTATGGTCTTGACTCTTTAGTGGTCCTGTAGCCTACCACCCATTTCCTATCCCTCTGCTTCATCCATGCCTCTGCTGTACTTTCTGCTTGGCTTTTAGTGGTGTCTTCAGCCTTGAATTCTCAGGAATTAATCCCTCGGGCCCATTCTCCAATGCTGAGCCCAGATCCCAGGGCCTAAGGCCCTTATCTGGGAGAAGATTGAACTTACACAGTCGATATGCCTTTAATTGGTCATCACACATGGCGCATGTGTGCAAGGGTACACACACATATGCACACATGTTAATAAATGTATCTAACCACGTATGGGTGAGCCTTCCCAGTTACTCTTACAAGTAAAGCTCAGAAGACTTCCCAGGACTTGGCTTCTCTCCCTCCATATCTTCGATCTGTTTTCTCTTTCTGCATAACCTTACTGTGCGCACGGTAGTAAGGTGAGATGGCCATGGCCGCTCTAGTCCTTCAAGTTCAAGTCCAGCAAAACCAGTCTCTGCCCCATCCCTGAATTCTCAGGCACACATTTGATTGTACTTTACTGGCTTTCAATCTGTCTCGTGACATTCCCTGAACCAACTGTAGTGGCCAGAAAATTATAAACACTGATGCCTTCCAAATTCACCTGAAACACAGGTTGAAGATTGGAGAGAATCTCCAGGGAGACTCTAGATTTACTGCTGGAAGAAGAGAGAGTGAATGTTGGGGTGAATGATCAAGTACCTGGATGTTAAGATAACCAGTTGCTTCATATTTTTGTGCCAGTTATAGAAATTCAGAAGCAGTTCAATCAAGAGTTTCTAACGACTCACAGACTCAGACAGCAGGAAGCCTTAGCAATCATGTAGCTCCTGGCTATTCAAAATATGCTTCCTGGACCAGCAACAATAGCATCACCAAGAAGCTTGTTAGAGTTACAGCACCTCAGACTCCTTGGACCTGTTGAATCAGAATCTGCATTTTAACAGTCTCCAGTATGTACAGTAAAGTTGAAAATTAATGATCCAAACTTAACTCTAAGTTTACAGATATGGAACCTGGGATGAGGCAAATGAAGATCCTTGGTTGAAGTCATACAGCCAGTGAGTGGGAAATAGAATCCAGGTCTCTTGCCATTCGTGGAAGGCTTTACTCCAAGTTGACACTACTTTGCATAGTCAACTTTTCAACCAATCACAATTATGTTTTTAATTATGTGTTTGTTTTGAAACATACAGGGGCTTCCCTGGTAGCACAGTGGTTAAGAATCCGCTGCCAATGCAGGGGACACGGGTTCGAACCCTGGTCCGGGAAGATCCCACATGCAGCGGAGCAACTAAGCCTGTGTGCCACAACTACTGAGCCCGCGCTCTAGACCCTGCGAGCCACAACTACTGAGCCTGTGTGCCACAACTACTGAAGCCCACGTGCCTAGAGCCCGTGCTCCACCACAAAAGTAGCCACCGCAATGAGAAGCCCCTGCACCACAATGAAGAGTAACCCCTGCTCACTGCAACTAGAGAAAGCCCACGTGCAGCAACGAAGACCCAACACAGCTGAAAATAAATAAATAAAATAAAATAAATTTTTAAAGAAATAAATAAAACATACATATCAGGATAGAAGTCAGCATAGCATAATGGTTCAGAAGTAGAACTCTGCAGCCAAAGAGGCCTGGATTCTAATCTCACCTCTAGCATTTTCTACCTCAGAAATTTGGGAAAGTTATTTGTTGTGAAATGCAATTTCTCAGTTACCTACATTATAGAATTATTTCCCCATTCAAGTGCAGGTGTATGGGACTTCCCAGGTGTCTGGTCTTGTCCATGTAACTTCTCATATACTCTCCAGCCTTATAGACCCACAATTTTATGGTGAAAGGACAGCCCAATATATAATAAAATATTAAACTGATTGAGAACATTGTAAAAAGTTTCATAGTTCATTTGTTCTTTATTTGTTCATGCTTATGTATAGAGTGTCTTTTCTTTCGGGACTCGTTTAAAATATAGTTTATTAATAGAGAATTTGAGGTAAAGTAAGGCCAACGGATCACTGGACGACTGTCTCTGAAAAGATGGTTGGTTTCTTGCAGCTCCCGAGAGCAGGGGACGGCCCGCACACTGGTCAGCAGGCGGAGGGGGGGAGGGGAGTTCGGGACAAGGGCTTTTCCTGTGATTCCCCAGGAAGGAACAGTGAGGACAGTGAGTGGATTCAGGACTGAGGAGCCTGTAGGGTGTCAGGGGCTGTCCCTGGTGTCCGGGTGTTGAGGGAAGGGGGACAGTGGGCCCCAGTGTGAGAGCCACAGAGGAGGTGGATGGTGACGGCTCTGGATGGATTGCTTTGTATTTGAAAACCAGGCCTGGGAGCAGTTCTGAATCCAGGAATGCGGGAGACGAGGGACCCAGGGGCCGAGGCAAGGGGACCCGGGCCTGGCACGGGCTTGTCTAGAACAAGGCGAGCCCGGCATGACATATGGGGAGATGTTAAAGCATCAGGTTTACAGAACCTAGAAACTTGGTCCACACTAGGGCGCAGCTTCAACGTCACCTCCTCAGAGACACGTCCCCTGCCTGTGCATCTGCACTGTCAGCCTCTCCCATCCAGGTGTCCCAGTCATCACCCACCTCATTCCTGCGCAGCACCCAGGGCCGGCCCTGTCAGCACCCACTGTGGCTGCCGCACCCGGAGGAACTGTCCTCACGGGGTCCCAGGCCTGCGAGCCCCTCGGCCACCGCTGTCCCCTCTCCCTGCCGCCCCAGCCCCTCCCGCGCCCCGCTCGCCTGCTTCCCCGGCGGCCTGCCGTTCCCTGCACAGCACCGAACCTTCTACACGCTGATCTGCTTCCTGTCTGTCCCCCTCCGCAGCGTCAGCTCCATGGGAGCAGCAGCAGGGTTGTTTCTTTTTAAATTGTTCTTGTTTCTGTATGTTTTATCCTCTGCGCTGCCTACAGCCCAGGTCAGTGTGGAGCCCGAGGTAGAGACTCCGTAAGCACTGAATCAGCAGCTGCTATCACAGCCCTGAACGCACCTTTTTGTGATTTCCTTGTCGGGTGAGTCTCTTGTCTCCTGGGGACTGGGAATCCCTTGCCCCAGCACAGGCCTGGCACACAGCAGATGCCGGATCAGCATTTTTAGGAATGAATATGTCGCTCACTGTGCTTAACACAAGGACCCAACAATGCTAAACCTTGTTGCTGTCCTCAGGGGACAGTTAAAATCAAGACAACAGCCCCAAAGGAGTTGCTTAGTAAGAACAATGTCATCAAACTGCGACTTAAATGCAGTTTTGGCTTCTCCAGAAACGGAATCTTAATCCAGTGGATCAGGAATCATCTGACCAGCACTAGCTAAGTCATCTGCCTGGGAGACCCCTGCCATCCCCTAATGCAAAGAAACCTTGCAAAAACCCACACGATTCTTTGCCCAGTACAGCTTCCTTGTTTCAGCTCCCTTCTGCCTATAAGCGTCTTTCATTTTGTGCAACTCCTCAGAGCTTCTTTCTATCTGCTAAACTGTATCCTGACTGATTCATAAATCTTCAAATAAAGCCAGTGATTTAAAAATTTTACTCAGTCGAATTTTATTTTACTTTGTAGTTTCTTTTTCTACATGGAGCTTACAGATTATTTTAAGGTTATATTTTGCTTTAAGAGATTGTCCTAGAAATAGTCAGGTTTATTACTGCTATGTAACAAACTATTACAAAACGTAGTGGTTTGAAATATAAGTTATCGTTATTTCTGCTAGTTCTGTGGGCTGTCTGTGCTTAATTGCATGCTTCTTGCTTAGAGCTCCTCGTGCTGCTGCAGTTGGAGGGCAGATGGGGCGGTGTCACAGGGAGGCCCCAGCAGGCCCCTCACAGGGCTGGCTGGGTGTCACCTGTGCTGGGGGCCAGAGTGTGCACGTGACCTCCGCACATGGCTTGGTTTTCTCGCAGCAGAGCCTGTGTTTCCAGGGACTACAGTGTATGAGCAGCAGTCTGAGTAAAGAAAGCGGCAGTGGCCAGATCTCTTTTAAGGCCGGTTCAGGACTGGCCCAAAGTCACCTCTGCAATTCTCTACAGGTCAAAGCAGTCACAGGACAGGCCAGATGTAGGAGTTTGGAGAAACAGACAGCTAGTCTCCTCGGGGTGGGGTGCCTTGTTGTGTATAAGGAGGAAGGAATTGAAGGTGGCTGCCTTTTTAGATAAACCAAAACGAAGTTTCTGTGATGAATGCTACAACTGGGCAACAGATGTCAGGGCCTAATACAGTCTCGCTGCCCTCTTGGAGTATAGAAGGTAAAGCACATGAAAAAAAAATTCCAGAACCTTCCATGAAGGAGGAAATGATGTGGGACTTTTCCTCAATATAAACACTGAGAAACTGGGCAAAACACATAAAACAACTTATTTTGGTCATTGGACAATAGCAAGCAGAGGAGAATGGCACTGGTAGGGACCATCCAGGGACAAGATTGCTGTTTCCTTGGCGCTGTGTTCCTAAGAACCTTGCGAGTCTAAGCAGGATCTGAGCTTTGTCTAATACACAAGAGCATCTCTGTGACGTTCAGAGTGAGGGGACGGGTGGGTAGGAGTTAGCACAATCAGGGCTCAGCTTTGCCGTGTTCATTATCTGAGAGCACAGAAAGATAGGAGGCTCCCAGTGGTCCCAGAAGGCGCCCACAGGAGGGGTCCCTATCCACTGAAGAGGACCATGGACTCGTCACATGAGGTTTGGGTCCCTGGATGAGCCGCAGCCCCTAACACCTAGTGGGGGCTCATTTGTTGAATGAAGATGCAGAAACTCCCTTGGAGATGCAGGATGTGAGGAATGCGTGGGGCTTGGATGGACTGACGGTGGAGGAAAAGGATTTTTAAGTTCTAGAGAGGAATGAGGCCTTTCAGGGCTGAAAATACTGCTACTTCTGCCCAGCCTCCATCAAGTGGAAGGTATTTGCTAGAGGTGAACATGGAGTTTCTTACATCAATGGGAGGAGAGATTGGGAGAATGTGAAATGCCCCTGAGACACTTGGACCTGACACCCACCCATGTGACCTCAGCTCTGGGAAGTAGCAGCATAGCATACTTAGGGCTGTCCCCAAATCAGGACGGCAGCTGCTTTCCCTGGGTCTAGTTTTGCAGCTTTACAATAACAATGAGAAATTTCCAGAAGAACAAGATACCAAGACCTTCAGCAGATTGTCCTTCTGACCACTTCATTCTCGATCTAGGGCCATTCTCTATGACCCCCAGCTATCCCCCCTATACATTCAGTGCTCACTCACCCAGCACATGGCACACATTCACTGAGGGCCCACTGTGTGCTGAACTGGTCCAGACCCCAGACGACAGCAGTGGGTGAAACATGTGGAGGGAGATCCCAATTCACATGCAGTTGACAGACTCATGGGGAAAACAGATTAAAAAATAGAGGTACACAATATCAGGAGGTGATATGTACCATAAAGAAAAGTAAAGTAAACTTTTGAAAATTCCTGAAGAAGTTTAGGGAGCAAACATGTAGAGGACACAGTGTTCTAGGCTTAGAGAATAGCAAGTGCAAAGGCCCTGAAGTCACCATGGGCTGCATGTTTGAGAGACTCAGTTTTAGTTTTTAGCTGGAATACTTGTCTGGTGCTGAGTCTGTTTTCCTTTTATTTGTAAGAGTTGATTTCATTTTTCTAACTCATTAGCTTGAGGTTGATCACACCAATCTGGTAAATTCAATTCCAGTGATCAGCAAATTCTACTCCAGAGTTTCAAAGTGGAAACGTGAATTTGGGCCCAGCACTCTTTTAGCAACTCGCAGGCTGTGGACAGAACCCCCATGATGACTGCCGTTAACAAACTTCCTCAGTGTCCTCAGCCCCCTCCGCTCCACTTCCTCCTCATTTCACCAGGGTCAAAGCTCTGATCCTGCCCCTCTGTTACACCTTCATTTCCTATGTGTCCTCACATGTCAGCTCTGCCCGAAATTCCCCGGGGCTTCTCAAAGTCCTAGGTCTCAAACTGAGTTCATCCCTTGTCTCCACTTGTTGAATCCCTATCAGTGAAGGAACCCCTTGATGGCCCCACCCTCAAGCTCTAAGACATGACCTCTGCCCCTCCCCTACTCCTTGCATCCCACCCCATGATCCCATGGCTGCAGGACTCCCTGTCATTCTCTCCTTCCTCCTTTCTATCTTGAGCTGCCCACCAACCTCTCCCATGTCAATAAGTCCCCTTGAGATGAGCACAATTACACATGGGATCACTGAGACCACACAGGCAGGTGTTTTGGGGAATGACGGGCAGTATCCCAGAGCAGAGGACAGACAAGGGCTCCCTGAGAAGGCAGAACACCGGGCATCGTGGTGTCAAGACACCCATAAAGGGAGTGAGGCAGGCATCATGCTGTAGACCTTTCCCACTGATCCCCCAGTGTTCCCTGTTTCTAAGTTCTGCAAACCCTCAGTGGGCCAGGCCTCCTTGTCTGTGGTAGGGGGATGGCATGCATTAGTGTATCTATCCACTCACTCATTCATTGATCTTGTACTTGGGTCCTGCTCAATGCCAGGCTTTGGCTAGATGAGAACTCATCCTTGAAGAGCCTCTTCAGATGTCACCTTCTCCACGAAGCGCTTCTTGAACAACACCCCTACTCCTGGCTGCCTCTGGCCTCATCTGGGACCCCACCGCCCCCAGTGGTGTGATCATGCTTTGAGTAACTCTCCATCCTGTGAGGTCTGTGAAGACACTGGGCCAGAGAAAGAAAGGATTTTGCAAAACTGTGATGACTAAATAACTGAATAGATAAAAAGATTAAACACAGGCCACGTGTAGAGTAAGTTCACCAAAGTTTAATTATTTCTTCCTCTGCTTTCCCTCCTTCCAGGACAAGGAGCTCAACCGATCTTATTTCACCCTCCCTCATGTGGAACTTCAATGGCCTGGAAGATTTTTACCTTTTGTATACTTTAACACTTTGAAAACATTTCATGGCTGTACTAATCAAAATTGAGAAAATTATACCCTAAGGGGCAGGCATCCTCCTGTGGTGTCTGAATCAAAACAGGACGATATAAGAACACAGGATATTGAGGAGGAATTGGCTTGGGTCCCCGGGAAGCATCAAGTAGGGAAACAGAAGCAGAGGGGGACGTTTCCACCCCATCCCCACCGTGACACATCTGTCCCTCTTTGTACTGAAGTAGACTGATTGTGATTACCTGAAGGTGGACGTGTCTCCTGACAGATGGTGTGGCCTTAGCGGACAGCATTAGAGGTCACTAGACTTCAGTTCTAAGCCCTCTGCCTGACCTAGGACGGACAAGTCTTCGGAGCCTTGGTTCACCTGTTTTTAATCTTAAGGAATGTGACAGCGAGGCTGCGTGCATGAGCGTCCAGAGGTGGTGGAGGCCGGGTGCCTGGCGTCGGTCACTGGGGGACGCTGCCGCCCTGTTAGTGCTGCTCCTGGCATCCCAGCCTGGAACATGGCTGTGTGTGTGGAATATCCCGATGGAGCCAGGAAGGCATCAGGGAGACACTGTCAGTCGGTGTAAGGGCAGCATTGAATTCCAGAAGACTGGGCTTCCCTCCAGTCACTTCCAGCTGCTCAGGCCCTTTACCACTGGCCGCATACCCGGACTGAAAATAGTCTCCTGGGAACTCAGAGTCACAGCCTGGTGGCCTGGCCACCAGACGGCTGAGGGTGTGTCAGGAGCAGTTTGCCCACAGGATGCTGGGGTCACAGGGCTCTGACGTGGGCTGGGGAGTGGAGCTGGCTTGGCAGGGCTGCACAGCATGGGGTATTGGGTGCCTGGTCTGGGCTGCCATCATCCAGGTCTGCATCACCACGAAGTCAACTGCCAGCTTCCGAGCTCAGGAGCTGAGCAGGGCTGAGGCTGGTTAGTACTCGGTGGTGAGACCGGCTGGGACGCCCGGTGCTGTAGGCTGTGCCGCTCGGCCCTCCTGTCATCTCTCTCTCCCTCTGCCACTGCTGACCCCCTCCCCTTGCACACGTGGTCACCTCTTTGGCCACTGGGTGGTGGCACGAATTGGTGGAGTCTTGGAAAGGGTGTGTGGAGAGTTCTGAGAAAGGGCAGCACGGCTGGGCTGGTGTCCTCTGTGCTTGCTGGCAGCTCTGTGTTGGTGGGGCAATTTCGGGCCCTGGAACTGTCTGCATAAAATGGTTACAATAGCAATTTTGATACTCTATTTTCCACATTAAAAAAAAATGGTAGCACGTGTGTGTGTGTGTGTGTGTGTGTGTGTGTGTGTGTGTCCTTATCTGCACTGCACAGCTTGTAGTATTTTAGTTCCCCCACCAGGGATCGAACCCGGTTCTTGAAAAAGATAGGGTGGTGGAGTCGTAACCACTGGTCCACAAGGGAATTTCCTGTGTGTGTATCTTAATGACTTACAAAGGAAAGTTCTGAGGCCAAAGAGATGAATTAATCACATGATAAAACATGGATGAGCCTCAAATACATGACACTGTATAAGAAGCCAGACATAAAGGCCACAGATGTACAAATCCATGTACTTGAAATATACAGAAAAAGCAAATCCACAGGGATGAAAAGCACACATTTAGTTGCCTACGGCTGTGGGGAAGGGGAATAGGAAGTGACTGGCTAAGGGGCCCTAGGTGTCTTTGTAGGGAGATAAAATATTCTGGATGAGATAGTTATGATGGTTGCACAACTTTGTAAACAGACAATAAATCACTAAACTATAGAGTGTTCAAAGAGAATTTTATGGTATATGATTTGTATCTCAACTTAAAAACTGGTGATTAATAAATAATACGTTTTTGGAAAATAATTGGAAACACATATTATCCTCATTGCTTGATTTGGTTCCCACTCTATGCTCTGTACACATGAACAAAGACCCCCCACTCCCAAAATGAGGACAAGCACTATTTACTAAGAACTCGTCTATAGGGCACAGGAGTCAGCCACCACCAGTCACATTCGGCTGAGACTCAGGGCAGGCATAGGAGTGGTGATACCTTCTGGGGGAAAACAAGGGAGGCACGTCCTGCTCACAGCTTGTGAAGTGGGGAAGCTGGAGGCGGACTGACAGGAGGATGGGCGTCCCACGTGATTGCTTAGGAGAACATATTGATATTTGTCTTTCCCCCATTTGGTTCTAAATGGAAAGGATGAAAAATGAGGAAGCTGCGAGTCACTGACTAAACACTGACCCTTGAGGCCTATTGCTGCTGAGCTGGAGGTCTGGTTTTCCACGTTGGTTGCTGCAGGGTGTGGCACAGGGCCTTGTGGCTCAAGGGAGTGGTTCCCAGACTTCCAGGAAGATTTAGAAAATTCTGCATTCCAAAACTCCTCTTTCATTATCTTCAATCACATAGTCTGTGCCTACAGAAACTTGAATCACTGTTTTCAAAATTAACTGCAAACAATGGTAATAATTACTGTAATTTTGAGTAACGCCGACAATGGTAATTTTCATTACTATAAATCTCAGGATTTCTCATTTAACTAATGTCCACATTTTAGTGAATCGAGCTTGTAATAGAAACATATCATTACTTATTTTTTTTTTAATTCCCAATATCGCCATCTCAGATAGGTACTCGACAGAAACTCAGATGGATCATCAGGCAGTTGTGGAGTTTTCTCCCTGGGTAGCTCCCTCCTTTTGGATGCCCAGCCCCACAAATTATCACCCCCTGGACCTCCAAACTCACGGTGTTCTCTCTCTTGCTCTTCCCGTTGGAGTCCCTGCCTGTCAGTTCAGCTGTAATTTCTGGGCCACTGCAAGTACTTGCCTCCAACTCTGTCTTCTCCTGCCCCTATGTAAAGGCTCAGTAGCGTCTTCTCCTGAATGATGATCATGGATGAAACCTAAACCCTCTTCTCCTGCCCCAGCTACTTTAAACTCCCCTCTGGATGTCTCCTCTCATCCAGGCACAGTGAGTCAGAATCATCCATGATCCATTTTTTCATACTCAACAAGATGTCTGGCCATGTTGAGTCTTTCTCCAGTGGAGTGGGTTGAGCAATGATGGACAAAGAGAGACGAGCAGGCAGCAGTTAGAGACCAGGTCAGGCCGTCGTGGGCATGAGAATGAATGACACTGCTAAGAAGAGGAACATTTTATAGAGAAGTCACAAGGGTAGAAGAGGTTGGAAAATGTTTTCAGACACAGATCGATGAGAAATCTGGTAGAGGAGAGGTTGGATTTATAATAAAATTAAGAGAAATGACCACGTCTACGTTCCTCAGAAAATTTCAGTTACTGGTATCTTACTGGTAACATCTTATCAAATGCTATTTCAGTTAGAAATACTGCAGGCTACAAATCCTTTAGAAACTATCCTATACATATTTTAGCAGTAGAATAACATAGGCCAAAGTTATGCATTGCAGCATTGTTTGTAATGACAAAAGATGGTTGAATATTAGTGTTTATCCCAGTGTGTACTGGCAACATGCATTACAGTACATCATCCACTCAGTGGGCTGCTTTGTAGGAAACAACGTCCTGATAGAAGTTTTTTCCCCAGATATTGTCAACTGAATATAAGGAAGAAATAATGAAACATTACACAACTATTTATGTATTAAAATGTGGAGTGAAGGAAAAACAGATATTCACATTTGCTTGTCTACCCATAAGAAGACACTCTGGAATGATACCTGGGAAATCAACCACAGTGGCTGACTTTGAAGACAGGGGTCCTGGGCAAGGGCGGGCGGCAGAATACAATATAAAGTATTTAATATTTATAGGTTCTTGAACCTTCTACACATATTATCAACTTCTCAGAAATGTGGACATTAAATTCTTTTTAAACCTCTAAAGATTAAAAGTTATAGCACGATTTCTACAAACTAAATGAAAGTCAAATTTGTTTGACCAGAAAGATTATCCGGCTGCTCTAAAATGTCTACTCATGAGAATTTTCTGGTGGCTTTTGCTTATTTTCTTTCACTTTGGAAGCAGTTTTCTGATTCATAATCCTTTGTGTTCTTCTCTTCAAAGAACATCTACCGCTGCTAATTTTATGAATTAAGCTTGATCTAATTTTCTTACCTTTTTTCCCATTTTTCCCTATGAAAAGGCTCTGAACATTCATTATCTGTTGAGACAATACTTCGATAATTCATATGGTTAGGAGGACATTTATTTACTTTAATACTTGAATTCTTTTTCTGCATCTGACATATTAATAATGCCAGTAAGATATTGTAAAATACCGTTGACTTTATTATAATAAGAAATATTAGTCAGGAGACCATATCTCAAGACTGATTATAAAACCAGAAGCCATGTTGACAATGAGGAGATGTGAAATGTGACGGGATATTTCATGTGGGAGAGAGGAGAGCCGTCTTCAGAGGTTTAAAGGTGTTTAAAAGCATGTAGAGGGCTTCCGTGGTGATGCAGTGGTTCACAGTCCGCCTGCCGATGCAGGGGACACGGGTTCATGCCCGGGTCCGGGAGGATCCAACATGCCGTGGAGCGGCTGTGCCCGTGAGCCATGGCCGCTGAGCCTGCGCATCTGGACCCTGTGCTCCGCAACCGGAGAGGCCACAACAGTGAGAGGCCCACGTACCACAAAAAAAAAAAAAAAAAAAAAAAGCATGTAGAACTAGGCCCAGTGGATGGAGCCTTTGGGAGTCACTCCCCGGGGATACACAAGACATAGTCCTGAGCATCTCGAGTGCTGCACAATGCGGTGGTCTGGAGTGGGGGCTGTGGACCCCTCTGTAGATCAGCAGAGAAGAAAGTTGCAGCCTTGTGTCTGTACAAGTCTGTACAAGGCAGTCTGGCCTTCAGAAAAAGAAATTTGACTAAATGGCATATGGTCTCAGCTCTAATAATAAGATCTTTTCTTCAATCAATTTCTTTTTCCTCTCAACTTCTCAAACACAGAGTAGTTATTCTGCATGAGCCCATTCTCTTTTAATTCCATTCTTCAGTCTCAAATTTTGTAGCTTTTCTTCAGTAAGTACTTGTACATCTTTATTCTTTAGACAAGATAAGCAAGAGGGTCATATTCTTATCAGACTTTGAAGGAAAACAAATTCCTTTACAATTAGACTTTCTAAGTTTTAAATTTATTTCATGTTCCCACAGTAGTATCTTCAATCCTGAGTTTGTGGCGTTTTTACCTACGTCAGAGATGACTCTGTGGAGTGACTTGGTGGTGGGACCTCACAGACCACTGGGATTTTGAACTCTTGGCGGTTAGATCTCCGTTTATAGAAGTGTTAACAACCAATGGAACAATCAGCATACAGTCCAGGGTTACAGGGGTGACAGCCGCGAGAAGGCGATCTATGGATGACAGAAGAGATCGGCCTTCTGACAAGCAGTTGCATTTCACTGCGACGCAAAGAGAAAGTGTCTGCAGATACAGAGATGCCATCAGCAGGGAGCAGGAAGGCTTCACCCACATCTGTTATCAACAAAACCGTCACAAGTCAGTCATACCCTGGGCTGATTTGTGCTTCGTTTTTCTCCACTCCCTTGTGATTCGAGACTGCTCTGCTGAGTGGATGTTCTCCTCGGTGCTTTTTCTAAATCTCCTTCTGGGCCAGCAGGATGTAGGAAGCTGATGTGCAGTGTGGCGGATTTGCTTCGTATAACACATCTGACCGCCATGCACCTGGGACAGTACCTGTGCTGAGCGTCGTTCTGCCTTCCCACGGGTGTGGCTGAGATGGGACCAGAGGTCTGAATGGGGAGCGTAGTAGGGGTGCCTTTGTTTTCTTTCACTCCCAGGTGAGGAGATCTTAATCTGAGGGGCTTAGGGAGCCCAGGGTTCCTGTGGCCTCCTTGAAGTCATGTATAAAATGTGTTTGTGCACAGATTATTGTTCAAATAAAATTAAGTGTCCTGGATTTACCCCTTCAGAATATTTTATCACTGTTCCTAGCCTGTAGAGATCCTTGTGCACTGGGGCAGAACATAGCTGCGGTGATTTCAACACATTTCCACTGTGAACAGTACCTAGAAAAGTAAGCTTTCAGAGTCAAGAGAGACTGGTGGCTGAAAAGGTTTAAAAACGTTCTATGAAGTCTCTAGAATCAGGAGTGTTTGACCTGCACTCTACTGGAACATTTTAAGGTCTTTCCACTTGTGGGCAGCTAGGTCAAGTTTTTTGTTTTTTGTTTTTCCCCGGATAAGAAAACCTAACTATATAAAGTCTATGTGTCTGGCCAGGGTCAAAGGACAAATTCTCTTAGGGCTGGTCACAGGCACACTTTTGACATTACCAGAAATTAAAGTGGCAAAGAGTATTTATGACACAAAACCCTAAATGCATTTCATTATTGGATAATCTCGATCTACAGACAGGCAACATCTCTTCCTGTGGTTATTTGTAAATACTTCGAACAGATCTATTTAAATGGCTTTGTGATCTACTAAAATTACTCTCCCGTGACAATGGCCAGGACTTAATGCACTTATGCACCGAACTATTTAGGTTACTGACCAAGTGTGGTAAACTGGTTAAAAAACAGCAAGCGGGCTTCCCTGGTGGCGCAGCGGTTGAGAGTCTGCCTGCCGATGCGGGTTCGTGCCCGGGTCCAGGAAGATCCCACATGCCGCGGAGCAGCTGGGCCCGTGAGCCATGGCCGCTGAGCCTGCGCGTCTGGAACCTGTGCTAGGCAACGTGAGAGGCTACAACAGTGAGAGGCCCGCCTACAGCAAAAACAACAACAACAACAACAAACCAAACCAGTGAACTGTTTTTTAAACTGGCTGAAGGTGCCACCTACTGTCCAGTCTGTAGAAATGAGCCGGGATGTAACCTGAGCCTTATCTACTGAGAGCCACAGGAACTGGGATATGAAGGTGAATTAGACTCACGTCTATTTATACTTTCTAATTGTACTCCATTTACAATGAGTTATGTAAATAGTTATATTTATACTCTCTCCCCAATATTCCCAATCTCAGGTTACAGGAAATAAAACATTAGAAAATTATTGTAAATTGTGCCAGATGTAGGAAACAGTATCAGGCTATCATGTGCTTTCTGTAGATCCAGATTATCCAGTACCAAAATGCGTTTAGGTTTCTGCATCAAACATGCCCTTTGCCATTTCAACTCTACTGATGACAGAACCCAGAGGCGCCTGAGTAGCGGCTCCTGCTGCCGACTCGACTGTATTTACTTTACACTGTGTTGAACGGACGACAGAAAATGAAAAAGCTCTAAAAAGGAGGAAGATTTCAGGTATGCAAAAATGTTATTTTTAAATATTGATTTGGGAGTTTTGTTTTTAATGCACCAATCCATGATAGAACAGACCCAAAAGAGTTTTAAGAATAAAATGTACATTTACTTCCCCGGAGAGATACTGGCAGCCAAGTTAATTAAATCATGTGTTTTCTAGGAACGTGGCATAAATTCTCACTTGTTTTAGACAAATAACTGATTTCCAGGCTGGCTTAAACCCAGCGAGTGCTCAAGGAATATTCTAGTGACTACTGTGCAGTGAGGGTTTCACTATTTGAGCTTCGAGTGTGCTCTGTCTTTAATCCTTAAATAAAGACCCATTCTCTTCCACATAACTTACTAGTTGACTTGAGTCTAGGCTGTATGACAAGACATTTCTATGTAATCACATGTAAAGTTGTGTGTGTGTGCATGTGTTTTTAAATACAAACAGTGTACACTCTTGTTCCAGTCATCCTGAGTTCCAAGCACATACACACAAAAAACTGGATAATTCAGAGTAAAAGTACAATTTCTCGTTCACCCATATCAAAGTATCCATGGTTCATTTGTATATATTTTTCCAACACACACACAAAAAAACATTTTCAAATATATTTTCATTTATTCACAGATAATATGGCTTCATTTTCACTTGTCTTAAATACTCTGTGTTGCCTTGCAGCTTGCTTTTGTCAGGTAACAGCATGACTTTGAGGTGTCACCATTTCCTCTTTTGGGGTTTTCTGCTGCTATTTGAGAACACTGCAGAAAGCTTTCCACAGAACCACATAATACTTTTATAAGCATAGCCAGGTTCATATTTCATTTCTATCTCTCACCTTCATGCTAATAACAATATGCATAATCAAACATTTCTAAGTTTTCAGAGATAATTTTCTTTAAAGTGAATATAAAGCCCAGTCACCAAGCAGTTTTTGTGGTGTCTTGTCTTATTCTAGTCTCGTCTTGAATTCCTTAAAACTTTGAGGCAAAAACTTCGTTGTAAACTTTAACTTAAACTGTAGGCTGTCTCTAGCGCAGCTAATTCCATTACTGACATCGGTGGTAATAAACCGCTTTCAGATTAATCTTACTAAAAATATCTAGCACTTTAATGACAAAAACAAAGTTATTACAAGTCAGTTCATAGCATGAGGCTTTGGAAGTCCGCAGGAGCCAGGAGCTGCCTGTCCATGTAGGGGCTGAGGCGTCTCCTTGTCTCTCTTCTCCAGCATGACGGGCTGAGAGGGGCTCTGACTCAGCAGGGATGCGGGCAGAGAAGAACCCCAGACAGTTCAGCAACCCTACACTTGACTGTTCCATGCTCGGTCCTGTCAAGATGCTCACATGAGGGCACCTCAGCTGAGACACTGAAAATTCAGTCCCATTTGTCTTCTCGCAGCCCCACCAGCACACTGGCTGGGTCATGAAGCTCTTTCGGGAGAGTTATAGCCTGACGGCCAGGACAGGACACAGGGACAGCTCGTCTGCACTGTTTCCAAGCAAGGCGGCCACACCTGTTTCTCTGGTTGGCTCTCTTGTCTGCATGTGTTGACTTTGTTCAGCATAATCACACGGGTGTCGTCGTCATGCCGTCACGCACACACACACACACAGATATTGCACCGCATCCATGTGGAGCCCAAGTGCGTTCCTTCTGAGGCTTATTTACATGTTTTACGTGCCACGGCCCATCTTTTACGTAATACATGTTTCAAGGCCAGTTGCTGTGTTGACTTTCTCAGCATCATCTGCAGACGTCTCCACGATTGCAGCTCCCAGAGCAAGCTGCTTTCTTTCTGCCTCTATTACAACAACCCTATCTGCTGCAGTGGAGCAAAGATTAGCTCCTGGAGAAGCGAAGCGTAGACACGTAACCTCAACTCCTCTGAGTACAAATTTGATGGCTCCTTTATCCACCTGCTGGAGTGGAAAAAGGGTCTTTTTTATCTCTTTTAGTGTGGAATAACCTTGCGATTGGATAAAACGACACTTCTCTTTTTCTAAATAGAGTAACTCTCCACTCACTGTAAAGATTTCCATCTGTTCATGGCAGCCCACTCTTTTAACTGGTTCCTTCTTAGGCACCATTGGATGAAGCCGTGGTTCAATGCCTGGGAAAAGTTATAATTGTTTTTTTTTTTTTTGCAGTACACGGACCTCTCACTCTTGTGGCCTCTCCCGTTGTGGAGCACAGGCTCCGGACGCGCAGGCTCAGCGGCCATGGCTCACGGGCCCAGCCGCTCCCTGGCATGTGGGATCTTCCCAGACCGGGGCACGAACCGGCGTCCCCTGCATCGGCAGGCAGACTCCTAACCACTGCGCCACCAGGGAACACCTCTACTTGTTCTTAATACCCTTAATAGCAGGTTTTCCACTGGATGTAGCTGAACACATTTTGTTTTTAATCAAATATCTTGAACATGATTCAAGGTGAAGGGGTGATGATAGGGAAGGGTCGGGAATGGCAAAAAATAGACTTAGCAAGGATCCCGCAGACCCCCTACACCTGGAAGGCCAAGGGGACGGTGGCAGCTGGGGTCGTTACCCACAAGTGACGCATCTGGCCGCACTTTTCCGGCTCAAGGGAAATGTCACTCCTTCTGCTTCCTCACCTACTCCCTCCGACTATTCACGTGAGCACTGCGGCAATTTGGGGGGCTGTTTGGAGTTACCAATTTCTCCCCAGGGCTGGTAGCTGAAAGGGCGGAAGTTGAGCAGGAAGAAGAGACGAAGCACTCATTCTCGTTGCAAGAACAGGATGGAGGCGCGGCACCTGGTCACAGAGGGACTGTTGGCCATTTCTACAGGCTCACAGGGGTCAGAAGAGCGTGGGCTTCAAAGCTCGGGGGCATCCTCCTGAATTCCACTACCAAGTTAGGGTCCCCCTCATGGCCCTAACGTCCCACGGGCTAGCGGACCTCTGGTGGGTGGCTGTGTAACCTCGTCTGGGACTTGGAGCCTGGCTACTTTAACTAATAAATTGTTGATGAAAATATTCAATAAACAATCTATAATAGGAATAGAAAAGCATCTTATTTGAGCCAAACTGTGGACTATAGCCTGGAAGACAATGCCTCAGGTAACTCTGATGAACTGTCCCAGGGAAGCATGGTTTTTAGTACAGTTTTATATATTGTCAGAACAAAGAACATTAAACACGTCAGGGATACATTCCTTTCAGTTTTCAGGGAAAAAAACAAAAACAAAACAAACAAGCAAAACAGATCAGCTCATACACAGCAAGTCAGCATGACCTTGGCACCTGGGAAGTGAGGCTTATTACTGAAGAAGCTTCAGCAATGGCGTCCCAGGAAGGGAGACATTTCATCTTTACTTTTAACATGGACATTCCTTACTTCTGATCAATGCATTCTTCTCTTTAATAATTAAAGCAGAATCACAATGTATGTTTGATAGGCCACACGCAGGCTGTTCTAGTTTGCGTAACACTCAAGTTAACTCCTTTATAAGCCAGACGAATTCCCCATACCTCAATATGTGAAAATATCTTTTATCAAAATCCTGGGTCTGGGTGAGGTGTTCAGCTTTTTCTGCTTTCTTTCTATCCGGAAGTTCCTCTGCTGGTTTCGATGGTGACTAGCAATTATTACCCTGTCACCTGTGAGAGTTTGCACACCTGGGTCATCATCTATTTCAGACACGATGCGTGCTCCACCTAGCCCGTGGAGGGGTCCTTGCTACTGCCAACTGTGGAGCAGTCTAGCTCCCAAATCCCGCTCATCAGTGCTTTTCCCCCATCAGAAGTCAGTTTCTCTGGAAGGGAATGTTAAGATGGATTTTGGCAAGCAGGGTGCCAATTAGGTGCCAACCTCTGAGACACGGCAGAGAGGGAGCAGGTTTGGCCTGATGGCACAGCTGAGCAGGTGTCCGGCCCTGAGGAAGCCTTGGCTCAGCCCATGGGGGCTCTGAAGCGTATGTGGTCATCACAGGTGTTGTAAGTGCACCTCTGCCCTTGACCATTGGCTGTGGCAGCCCTGAGAGGGACCCATGCATGGGTGAGGCTGCCTGAGGGGCTCTTGGATGGAAGTTGCCTGTTGATGGCACTCCAGCAGCTGGGCAGTGAGTGTTTTATTGGCCAGAGGTGTGGGTGGCACATCTGTGTGCACCCTGATTAGTGCCCAATATTTTAGAGATGAGTAAGTGGGGAACATGTTAGACATATTTGTCTTGTCATCTTCACCCTGCTGCACTACCTAACATGCTACACTACCTGATTCTGGTGGTAAACAGTCATGATGGTTAAATTTCTTAAACTTCATTTTGAATTATTACTGTAAAATAGATGGTTTCCTAATATTTACTACATATTCGGGTAGCAAAGTCTCACTATTATCAGTAAAATTAATTTATGTTCATTGTGAGTTGTTACCCTGGAGACTATTGAAATAATGAGGATTCTATTTTCTCACATTGTATTATCAAAGTAGTTACACGCTGTTAATGCAGACACACAGAGGGTCAGATCTGGGGGAATATAATAAACAAACATGACATTAAACACACTTTAGGTAAAGGCATCTTGGGGCCTTGGGCCAAATACCACTAAGGGATGTAAGACTTCCAGTCTGCACTGCACAGGAGGATCCAAAAATAGCCTGAAGATACTATACAATGAAAGCCTATTCTTTAGTTTGTCATAATTCCATCAATGGGCAAGTCTTGGTGAGTCATGTGTTGTTGTTTTTGTTGTTGTTGTTTTGGTTCTCCTTGCAATCTACTGGTGCCACTTGAGTAAAAGTTTTCAGCTGGAGGAATTTTTCCCCAATCCCCCATCCCCAGAGGACAAGTGGGTGCATCCGGAGACATTTTGGGTTGTCACGCCCGAGAAGATGCTAGTGGATAGAGGCCAGGGGTGCTGCTCAACATCCCAGAACTCACAGGACAGCTCCCACAGCGAAAAGTTATCCAGCTCAGAATATCTTTAATCCCCAGGTTGGGAAATCTTGCCCTAGACCAAGAGCAAAGGGCTTAAACATCACACAATGTGAATTCTGCACTTTTTGAGCAGAGTGTTGGGCTAAAACCTTTCTACAAAAAGTGAATACACTTGTTGAGGTCAGTGGCACTGTGACAACTCTTGTTGAAAGTCACCCCCACGTGATACTGTACCTCTCATGAGCTTTCAGTGTAGTTGAGCTTTAACAGCCTGACACAAGCCTGGAATACCTTTGGTCCTTCCCACCTGGTCTATGCAAACCTCTAGGAGGAGAAGCTAAAAGGGTCATATTATCAGGGGGAAAAGAACATGCAGATGAAACAAGCTGTGAGACCTTTAGCGCCCACCACAGGCAATGAGGTCTCTGGAGCTCAGCCGCAGTCACAAGCTGTGTGAATGAGCTTAGGAATAGATGCTTGTGCAGTTTAGCCTCCTTGTCCCCAGTAAATGTTCATGCAATGCCTGCTACATGCCAGACACGGAAATGTCACAGCCCAGTCTCAAGCAGCGCCGCTGTAAGCCTGGACACTCAGGACGTGGTATAGGTGCTGTGGTAGACACCAGAAGCAGCCTCAGTTGAGGAGAGCACAGAGCACAGACTAGTCACTGCAGAGGCTGTAATTTGTAAACCTTGCAGCTACAAGTGTCCTGCTCATGTGTGAAGCCAAAGAAGTGCCTGATGAATGGCTGATATCCTTACACTGAGTTTACCAAGAAAAGTTGGCGTCTGGGGGGCTGAGAGACCAGCCCCGTGGAGGACGTGATAGAGCTGCCGCCGCAGCTGCCTGCATAAGTTCTCAACTGCCTGGTCCCAGCACCCACACTGGGCCAGTTTCCTCACCTCACCTCTCACTGTGGTCTGTTTGGCTGAACGAAAACATGTCTCTATTTGACTTTTCTCTGGCATTTCTCATTTGTCTGGATGGTTAAACAATAACACTTTAAAAGTAGTCGGACAATTTTGACCATATTAGGTATTTTGCAGGTGTTTCTACCTTTAGTCCTTGTTTACTCTGCCATCTGGAACACAATGACAGCTAATAAATTTCCCAGTGACCAATCTTTGCAAATCTGAGTAGAAGTTAGAAACCTCTAAAGCTGCAGTAAATTGAGTGTATGAGAATAGGCTCAATGAAGTTCTGAATATATTTAGTCATGCCAATCTTACCAGGGGAGTTTTCTTCTTATTGTATGTTTGGGCTATATCTTAAACCAACGCAGCCTATTGTAGCCTATTCAAAATTCACTGTATATCTGGTATTAACCATTAAAGAAAAAAATGCATTTAAAAATCAAATGGAGCAACTATGGTTTAGGTTTTCGAAATGGACTGGGTGACTACTATAGACAGGGTTTCAAACGCATTCTTTTATTAGTGAAAACTTGAGTTTTCTGACCTGTATTGTTAGCGAACACAAGTTCATGTGCCTGATGCAGAGTGATACCAAGGTTTATTGCAGAGCCGTGCAAAGAGAATGGGAGGTTCATGTTCAAAAAGCCCCAAACTCCCTGAAGGTTTCAGCAAAGCATGTTTAAGGGCAAGCTTAAGGAGGGGTGAGGTTGGTTGTTGGCGCAGGAATCCTTTGTCCACAAAGGTCAGGTCACGATGTTCCTGCAAACCTCCAACAAAAGAAATATTATTCTCTGTTCTGCAACTTTTTATCTCTATATGAATGGGCAAGTGTTATACACTTAAAGGTCATAGCATTAAGAATGGGTTATCCTGTATATTTCAGGCTATAGGCAACACTTTTAACTTGAAATAAAAACAATAGGATATATAGGTTAAAGTATTTTAAAAAACCAGATCTAATATGAAGTCAGATTTTTCTTCCCTGTTACAGTATCAGGCTCAAGGACACCAACAGCCATTCTCAAAACAGTATCTGCTGGCAGCTGCCACCTGCAACTTACGGTCTACAGGTCTCCCCTTGTAACTATGTAACTATTTCAAACACCAACCAATCCTTGCTTAATAGGCACCCTTACCTCTTGCCAGCTCCAATTATAATTGTTTTCTTAAATTTTTATTTTATATTGGTGTATAGTTGATTCACAATGTTGTATTCGTTTCAGATGGACAGCAACGTGATTCTGTTATACATATACATGTATCTATTTTTTCAAATATCTTTCCCCTTTAGCTTATTACAGAATATTGACCAGAGTTCCCTGTGCTATACAGTAGGTCCTTGTTGCTGATCTTTTTAAAATATAGCAGTGTGTATGTGTCTCTCCCAATTTCCCAATCTATACCCCCCAATCATTCCCCTCTGGTAACCATAAGTTCATTTTCTAAGTCTGTGAGTCTGTTTCTGTTTTTTAAATAAGTTTATTTCTATCATTTTTGTAGATTCTGCATACAAGTGATATCATATGACATTTGTCTTTCTCTGACTTAACTTTACTTAATATGATAATCTCCAGTTCCATCCATGTTGCTGCAAATTCATTATTTTATTCTTTTTAATGGCTGAGTATATTCCATTATATATATATATATATATATATATATATATATAAATAAAATATCTTCCTTATGATATATATATATCATATATATGATATATATCCCTATGATGTATATATATGTGTGTATATATATATATATATATATATATATATATATATATCATATCTTCCTTATCCATTCATCTGTCTATGGAAATTTAGGTTGCTTTCATGTGTTGGCTATTGCAAACGGCACTGCAATGAAAATTGGAGTGCATGTATCCTTTCAAACCATGTTTTCCTCTGGATATACACCTAGGAGTGGGATGGCTGAATGATATAGTAGCTCTGTTTTTAGTTTTTAAAGGAACCTCCATAGTGTTCTGCATAGTGGTTGTACCAATTTACATTCCCACCAACAGTGTAGGAGGATTCCCTTTTCTCCACACAGTCTCCAGTATTTATTGTTTGCACATTTTTTGATGCTGGCCATTCTGACTGGGGTGAGGTGATGTCTTATTGCACATTTGATTTGCATTTTGCTAATGATTAGCCATACTGAACATCTTTTCATGTGCCTCTTTGCCATCTGTATGCCTTCTTTGGAGAAATGTCTATTTAAGTTCTGCCCATCTTTTCATTAGGTTGTTTGGTTTTTTTGGTATTGAGTTGCATGAGCTGTTTATAAATTTTGGAGGCTAATCCCTAGTCAGTTGCATCATTTGCAAATATTTTCTCCCATTCTGTGGGTTGTCTTTTCATTTTGTTTATAGTTTCCTTTGCTGTGCAAAAGCTTTTCTGTTTAATTAGTTCCCTTTTCTTTATTTTTGGTTTGATTTCCATTATACTAGGAGATGGTTAGTAAAAGATATTGCTTTGATTTATGTCAAAGAGTGTTCTGTCTATATTTTCCTCTAAGAGTTTTACAGTATCCAGTCTTACATTTAGGTCTTTAATCCATTTTTTGTTTATTTTTGTGTATGGTTTTAGAGAAGGTTTTAATTTCATAGTTTTTTACATGTAGCTATCCAGCTTTCCCAGCACCAATTTATTGAAGAGACTGTCTTTCCTTCATCATATAGTCTTGCCTACTTTGTCATAGGTTAATTGACCATAGGTGGATGGGTTTATTTCTGGGCTTTCTATCCTGTTCCACTGGTCTATATTTCTGTTTATGTGCCAGTACCATACTGTATTAATGACTGTAGCTTTGTAGTATAGAGTGAAGTCAGGGAGCCTGATTCCTCCAGCTCGGTTTTTCTTTCTCAAGATTGCTTTGGCTATTCAGGGCCTTTTCTATTTCCATAAAAAATTTAAGATTTTTTGTTCTAGTTCTGTGAAAAATGCCATTGATAACTTGATAGGGATTGTATTGAAGCTGTAGATTGCCTTGGGTAGTATAGTCATTTTAACAATGTTGATTCTTCCAATCCAGGAACATGGTGTGTCTTTCCATCTGTTTGTGTCACCTTCAATTTATTTCATCAGTGTCTTATAGTTTTTGGAGTACAGGACGTTTGTCTTCTTAGGTAGGTTTATTCCTAGAAAATCCTAACGACACTACAAGAAAACTACTAGACCTCATCAATGAATTCTGTAAAGTTGCAGGATACAAAACTGAAACACAGAAATTTGTTACATTTCTATACACTAATAATGAAAGGTCAGAAAGGGAAATGAAAGAAACAAATCCATTTACCATCACATCAAAATACATATACATATATATAATTCTTGACATTCAACTTATGTCATTTTGAGGTTTTTGCCTTTATAAACCTCCCCAAACTTGTGGTCTGGCTGAACACATTTCAGGTCCTTCTAGAATCTGTCTCTCCTGAGCTACAGACCTCAATTTGGCTCAAATAAGATTCTTTTCTATTCCTAGTATAGATTGATTTAGTGATTATTTATATTGACAACACAGTTAAAGAGTTTCTTTGTAACAGTTCAGAATATAATGAACAACTAAAATATGAGTTACAGATACTAAAGCCCACTTTCATTTAGTGCACGGAGGCTGCTACAAGGGCAGGGGACAGGGACATGCTCTGGGCCCAGCAAGAAAGGCCTCCTCCCAGGCGCTCCAAAGCCCACTCTTCTGCCCCTGGGGGGTGTGGGGGTGGGGACAGCAGCTCAAGCATCATGGAGACCCTGGGGACATGAGGAAGTGTTGGGAGGTGCCCGGACGTGCACTCTTCAGAGATGAATTCTTTCGATGACACTCCAAGCCCTGGAACTGCCAACCTGAGGTCCTGTTTTTATGGAGCAAAGGCTCATCTGACTGAGATGAAGAAAGCTCAACTGTAACAGCAGGTATGTTAATCAAAGTAAGGGTTTACTTACAGATCTCCAAGCAAGGGAGTGGGAGAAAAGCCACAGACACACTCCAATTGGGCCGGTGAGTTCGGGGCTTCTTTAAAGGGAAGGACAAAGAGGCTGCCATTAACCGTCATATTTTGACATTTCTGTGACTCTTTTTTTTTCCTTTTTTACCAAATCGAAGTATAGTTGAATTATTGATACAATATTGTGTTATTTTCTGGTGTATAGCAAAGTGATTCAGTATTATATATACATTTTTTTTGGATTATTTTCCATTATAGGTTATTACAAGATATTGAATTGAGTTTCCTGTGCTATGCAGTAAATCTAGGTTAGTTACCTATTTTACGAACAGAATTATATAACTGTTAATCCCATACTAAATGTGACATTTGTTCATCATAGCTTCAGAAGTCAGGCTGCCTCTGGTTTATGATTCTCAGGCCTGGTGGTCCCCGGCTCAGGGGTCTTTGAGCTCATCCTGCCCTGGAGAAACCACCTGAATCTGGAGAGAACGGTGACATCTACAACAGCACCTGGTACATTGATGACGTTAACAACGGTAGTCTAGGCACCTGACTCTGCTTGACGAGTGTTCCATTAGCACAGCATTGAGGTCAGAGGTGACAAAGAAAAGGGAGAAAGTTTGGGTTAGAGAGATCATCTGTAAACTCAGTGAGGGAACTCAGTTTTAGGGGGACTTGGATTCACCGTGCAGGACGTGGGAGGACAGCACCTCACTCCTGGTGCCCAGCCCCATCAGCTCCTGGACGGACCCCTGCCCCTGAAGAGGCTCCTCTGGAGGACGGAGGAGCTGCTGAGACAGCGGCCCCTGAGCCCCTCTCTCCTCTGGCCCATCTCAGGGCTCCGACTTCCCGGAGGATCGGAGGCGGAGGCCCAGGGGGGAGCGAGTGGCCAGCGGGAGGAAGAGGCGCCCAGTGCAGAAGCGGCCCGAGTGCAGGAAGCCGGGGCGGTTCTGATCCCGTGGGGAACGAGCCTGGGGCCGGAAGGCCTTCGGCGAGGAGCGCGGTGCCCCCCGCCGGCTCTCCACCTCTGCCGCCCTCCCTGTGGGCGGAGGCCTCCGCGCGGCTCCGGACAGGGAGGCGGGCCCTCCTTGCCCGCCGCTCCTCCAGCTCCCGGACGGGCCCCGCGGCGGAGCTCCCTGTACCTGCAGTCCTTGCCCCGCCCGGAAGCCCGGGGCGCGGAGCACAGAGGCCAAGGTCCGGGGCCCTGGGCTCCGCCCGCACCGAGGGGCTCCTCCCAGACCCGCCAGCCCAGCTGCAGGAAGAGCCGGTGGATCCACAGCCGCCTCCTCACCAGAGAAGAGGTTCTCATCTTGTCGCAGGAAGAATTCAGAGACAACAGGGACAAGGAGAAGACACAGCGAGGACTTCTGGGCCGCAGGGGGCCGACGGGGGTGAGCAGCGGCGCTGAGCTGCTTGGACAGGCTGCTTCCAAGGGGCGTGAAAACGAAGGGGCGGAGTCTTCATTGGGGAGGGTGGGGGCGGGGTCGCACTTCCTGGTTTTCACCCCAGCTCCACCTTTCCGAGGGGAGGGGGGAGTTTCCTCCTTATTTAGCCTCGCTGAGAAGTTTTCCGGCCCCGGTGCATGACGGGAACTTCTCATCTGCAAGGCTAATTTTACTGTAATGAGGGCATAATGAGCAAAAGGTTACATTTAGAGGCCTTAGATTCCCGTTTTCCCACCTTCCTTTGCCTCCAGCACACTTGTCACCCAAAAATGTATGGTTTTCTGTTCGTCCAGAAGTTCCTGCTTTTCTATGTCTGCCTACAGACCCCTGTTTACAAGATGTATGGTTTCCTGCCATCTGGCCCCACCCCCTTTCTCTGCTCACATCTAGCTGTTTGCCTGCTGGAGCAGCCATAGGTACCGTCCTTGGCTCTGGGCCGGTTTGGGGCAGGGGCGCCTAGACTTCTCACTCTGCTGGCTTCCAGACTGAGGCCAAAGAACTGGAGCGGGATGCGCTGGGTCCCTGTGTTGTCTGTCCTGAGCACGGGCCTGGCACTGGACAACAAGGCAGGAGCCAACTACACATGCCCAGGCAGGCCCCTTCTTTCATCCTTCATCTCTGCTGTGAAAGAGCCCAGATGCTGCCCCCAGCCTGTGCTGTAGGACCTGTAAGCTAAAAATGATTTTTGTCGTTTCAAATGTTGAAAAAAAAATTAAATATTTTGCAACATTTGAGAATTATATGACATGCGCATTTTAGTGTCTATAAATAATGTTTCATTGGAGCACAGCTCCTTTGTTTACCTTTGATCTGTGGCTGCTTTCCTGCTACAATGGCAGACTTGATGGATAAAGCAGAGGTCATATGGCAAAGTTTAAGATGTTCACTCTCTGGCCCTTTAGAAAAGTCTGCCAGCTCCTTCTCTAGAAAAGTAGTATTTTCTTACCACTATATGCTGAGGGTTGCACTTAATAAGCAGGTAAACTTTTGGTGAATTTTGCCCCTTGAAATAAACCTTGAGTAGCTGTAACACTGATTACATTACTCTAAGGAACCTCATCATAAACCCAGCCACCAAATGTGCAATAATTACTAGGCTGAGAAGGGAATTCATGTGCTGACTTCTTTCTTCCAAGAAATCACCACAAATAAGCATAACTGGAATACAGCTCCCATCTGAATTAGCATCAACTGCAGAAACTGCCAAGTATTTCCAATCCTACGAATGGGGCAGAGTAAACCATACAACTAGTTTGACCTTTGGTTTAGAGACATCTCTTAACTATAGAACTGTTTGCCAAAGTTTATTGAACATGAAAATCAAAAAATAATAATAATTTACTGATAGAAAACTATCAGGATTTAATAAGTTCTATTTACACTTAGAGGAAAGAAAGCTATAAAAATGGTCACATTGATGACACAATTACTATATAATTTACAGATGTTTATGAAAATTTTATAAAAGCAAAAATAAGTAATTAGAATCATACTATTTTTTGTTATTAAATAAAAAACATTTTCATGCAACGTCCTGGTATACTGTTGCATCCTTTGCAGCGTTTGTTTCTTAAAATGCATTCCTGCATAATGAGAACACATAGATATAGACAGTTTGTATTTTTCTTTTGTATTTATAAGTACATTTTATTTGAAATTTATCAATAGTGTATATAGCCTATAATACATTCTGGGAAATGCTGATTTATCTGGTAATATCGTGTTATTTTGGATTGTTTTGAATTATCTAAAATTAAATTAGAATAAAATGAGGACCCCAATGAAATAATCAAAATCAATATCATTTTGTCTAATATCATTTAAAATGGAAAATAATTAAGTCTCAAATAAAATAGTTGGTCAATGGAATTTTAAGAGGCTTGTAGAGAAAATTTTCTATACTTATAAAACATACTGATTTGCAAAAACATAATTTAGAATTCAAACAAGTAAATTTAAAAATACTTATTTTATAATGCAGTGAACAGCAAACCTTGCTCATAGGAAAGGAAATCTAGCTTTCCTCTCCTTGCGTCTTGCAGAATAGCTTTCCAAGGGTTTAGAATTCTGTAAAATATTTGTAATAACCCAATCATTCTGAAAATATATAATCTTTCAGAGTCCTATAATTGACAATGTTTTAAACATGGATTTTATTTTATCAAGGGCCAACTTATCATTGTCGACTAGTTGCAAACATCTTATAATTGTACAATATATGAACACTTGTCAGAAACTTCTGGAGGGTAGACATACACATGGATCTCTGGGGGACTGGACTTTGTGTCTCTCTGAATTAGTGTCTCTGCCCCTGGTGTTTGAACACATTCTGAAAATGGGACTCTTACCATGTCTGCAATCATCTTCCACCTCGTAGTCATGGAGATATCGACCTGTTTTTGGTGGGAAAACAAAACAAAACAAAACAAACCCTTGGCTACAAAGTCTAAGGTAAGTAATGAACCTATGCCTGACTCTGAATTTTTGGAATGTTCCTGTCCAGGTACACACAGTTCTTCAGGACTAGCACTCTTGTTAAGATTAAATTAATTTCTTTTCAGTTATGAGAAAAATATTAAATAAAATTTAAAAGCAAAAGAATTAATCGAAGCGCCAGAGCTTTATCAGAAATCATGTGTTTATTCTCGTGGCCATTCATCCGTGACATGTGCATATGTATTTGAACACTAATATAACAGTTACCATTATTTGTGTTCTACTTTTTAGTTACCATTCAAAGGTAGTTCCTGATTAACCCTAGTGTTTGTAAGTATATTTACAACTTCATAAAGACAGAAAGTCACTAACTGATCAATAATGACTGTATTGAAGGAAAACAGGCCCATCTTACTGAGCACAAGGTTTCATTGTTTTGAAAAACACATGCTCGCTCAGTAGTGCTTACATATGTGCAAGCGCTGATCCACTGAACTGGGGGTGCGTTATTTCTTGTTGCTTGTTACCAAATTTTTCATTCAATACATCTCAAGGTACTTCACCATCTACACATTTCTGCTGTCTATTTGTAATACACTTTCTCACAGTAGATATTGTAGAGAATATTTTTTCCTGGATCTCAGCACTCATGTTTCTGTGTAGTCATTAGCAGTTGTTTGTGTTCTGAAGTGTGCAGTGAGCATCCTTGGATAGGTCTGAGGTGGCCAGCTGAGTGACTATAGCATCTCACTTAACTCCTCCGTCACTGAGGGGCCTGGACGCATGGGACCTTAAGTCCCCTTGTCTTCATTCTTCAGCACATTTCCTGAGGATTGTACACACTGGGGACACATTATGAAGGAGACACAAGGGACCCTGCTCTCACGTTGCTGGGGGGAGTACACAGACTCCTGTAAATGAAAGTCTAAGGAAAATAACTTTGAAGAGTGCGACCAAGACAACAAAGCTGGCGGTGACCGAAGCCCAGAGCTCCGGGCCGCTGCTGGCGGGACAGCCGGCGCGTCTCACCACAGCGGGGCGTTCTCTGCTGCTGACTGAGCCTCCTTCATTACAGATGGCATTTGAGATGTGACGGGAAACGAGAAATCTCTAATGTGCAAAGGGCAGGGGAGGGGCCCGCGTTAGACGAGGGGGGCCCTGAGGCTTTCCTGAGGAGGTACCATCTGCGCCGCCATCCAGGTGAGCAGAAGCCACCAGCCCTTTGAAGGTCTAGGTCAAGGCCGCCTAGGCAGAGGGAAGAGCAAGATCAGAACGTTGGCGGCGGGTCCACAGCCGGGTGGGGAGGAGACCCTGTGGCTCCACTGTCCTGTGTGACGGCATAAATGACGGCGGGGGGTGAGGCGAGCGATGGGCCGAGTCAGGGCCTGGCTCAGGCCGGGCGTCTGTGGTCTCCGATTTGCTGCTGCTGTGAACACTGCTCTCCACTCCTAGTGCACATTAGATGTCCTGGGCCCACACGGGGAGGTCAGAGGGTCCAGAAGTCCTATTGGGCTGGATAGAGTCGGCCAGGCACCAGCAAGATGGCAGGCTCTGAAATCAGCAGGGGTTTTCTGACATCAGTGAGCCGATTTCTAACACAGGAGACTGAAGGCCAAGTTCAGCAGTCTTGCTCAGCATGAGCAAAAATGAATTCATTTATAAATTTGCAGAACTGTTGTTTCAAAGAAAAAGTTCATCTTTCTGAAGGTCACATAGAAAGGCTACAAGGGAACCAGACCTTAGAAATCCTACTTCTGTGGAAGAAAGTCACCAGCAAATTGCTTGGCGAGTTTAAGGAACGTGTAGCTTTAAAATAAAGAAAGAAAAGTTAGAAAAGTCAGAAGAGTTCCGGGGAAGGGCCTCCTTCTAGGCCAGCAGGCTGTGTCTGGTGGTAGGCAGCCGCTCAGAGCTGCACACTCCTTCCCTGTGGCCAGGATCATTCGTATTGTGCTTTATCTGCACCACTTACAGACGCGATTCAGCTGCAGTAACTCTTACTGACTCAGCTAGCTCCCATCTGATGTTCTCAGCAAACGGGCACGTGGAGTCTGTAAGAAACCGTCCTCCAGAGAAGGCCCAGGGTCTCCACCTGACACGTGTGTCCCCTGTCCCATCATTTCACCAGTGTCACGGGGCCTCCCTGCTTTCCTCTGCACAGCATGTTCCAGACGGGATCTCTTTCTAGGCGGGAGAATCATTCTTGTCAGCCATCACCTCAGCATCAATGTCCTCTCACCTGCAACTTTACTTCTATAGTCTTTGAAAGAGCGTCTCCACAAATTCTCGATCTGAACATGTGTGTTCTGTATTTATTGGTTTTCATGCGTCCTTCAGTGGAGCCTTTACTCTGTCTCCTGTCCTTAGCCTGTCGTGAGTCACTTGTCTGAGTTATTCAATGACACCTAATCACCCTTCCCGTCACCTCTTTTCCATTCTTCTCCACCCTTCTGTGACACGCGTCACTACAGACACCTCCTCATCGCCGTGGCATCCCGTCCTCCCTTTGGGACGCTCAGTGTGCCTTCCCGCTTCTCTGCTGCCTCGTGTTCCCCTGTGTGTTCTGCCCAGCACTCCCAGCAGCCTCCCCCCTCGCTCTTCCCTTTGGAGCCCCCGCCTCCCAGTTCAGCCGTCACTACTGCTCACCAGCTCCCGAGGACTTATCTGCAGCCTGACGTCCCCGGTCCCCGCCTCTGGGCTCCGTAGCACGTTCCCTTGAATAGTGACCACGCAGGAAACCTCCTTCCTCTCCCTCTTCTCCTCCGCTACATCCTCTGTGGATGCCTCCTTCTCTCCTGAGCGTCCAGGCTCCATGGTTCAGAATCATCCATGATCCATTTCTCTATACATGGGAGGTTATCTGGCCATGTGGAGTCCAGCTCTAATGGACTGAGGTGAACAGTGACGGGCAGAGGGCAACGGAGAGACAGGAGGTATGTACCAGGCCAGGCTGTGATTGGGTGAGAATAAAGGGCCGTGCTCAGAACAAGAGCAGATTATGGAGGGTTTCTGAAGGTAGACCAGATTGGGGACTATTTTTAAACACAGGTGGAGAAGGGGTCTGATGGAGAGGTTACAGTTTAAAGGAAGCGGAAGTCTCATTGCTAGTTTCCTCTAAAGGATTCAGCCACTCACTATCTTTACATAGTAACATCTTATCCAGTGTTCTTTCAGTTACAGAAAGTCCAGGTTGCACATCCCTTGGAAACTTATCCTATAAATTTTCTAGCAGTGGAAAACCATAGGCCAAGGTTATGCATGGCAGCGTTGTTTGGAATACCAAATGATCAGTAAATATTGGTGTTTATTCCCATGTGGATTGGTGAACTGAGCTGGTGCCCTTCTTTGTGTTTTGTCTAAATCTCCTTCTGAGTCATCGCACAAAGCCCAGCAGAATGTGTGAGGCAGAGGTGTGGTGTGACATGTCTGCTCCTGTTACTGCACACGAGTTCCTGTGCTCGATGCCCAGTGAGTTCAAGCGAGTGGAATGTCAGAGTTTCGAGCAGAGAAAGGTGTATTGCAGGGCCACGCAAGGAGATGGGTGGCTTGTGCCCAACAAAAGCCCAGACTCCCCAAAGGCTGTCAGCAAAGCATTTTGAAAGGCCAGGTGAGGCGTTCGAGGTTGGTTGTTGCAAACTTCTTGGCGCAGGAACATCCTTTGTCCACGAAGTTCAGCTCACAGTGTTCCTGTAAACCTCCAACAAAAGAAATGTTGTTCTGTGTTCTGCAACTTTTATCTCTATATGGATGAAAAGTGTTATCCCCTGAAAGGTCAGATCCTTGAGAATGGGCTCTCCTGCCTATTTCAGGCTAGAGGCAACATTCTTAACTCAAAGCGAAGGCAATAGAACACAGAGGTTAAAGTAACAAAACATCCTCTGTGGAATGAAATTCGTTCTTCCCTATGATGACACTCCTTACAGTGTGTCTGATCGCCGTGCAGCTGGGACAGTGTGTGCCCGGGCGTCCACCTTCCTTCCCACCAGTGTGGCTGTGACGGGACCAGAGGTCTGAATGGGGAGGGAAGTAGGGACGCCTTAGTCTTCTTTTACCTCCCAGCCAAGGAGCTCTTATTCTGAGAGGATTAGGGAGCCCAGGGAGCCTGGGCCCTCCCTGAAAGCACGTATAAAATGTGTCGTGCACAGGCTTTTGTTCATAAAAGATTAAATGCTCTGGATCCAGCCTCTCCGGAATATTTTATCAACATTTCTAGTCTTTATTTATTCTTCTGAATTGTACCAGAACACAGAGCTACAGTAATTTCAGCACATATTAATTGTTAACTGTTCCGAGTAACAGTGAGCTTTTGAGGATTGGGGGAGACTGGTCATTGAAAAGGTGTAAAATCATTCTGTGAAGTACATCAAATTGAGAGCATTCGAGCCTGCACTATGAGTGTTACCAAATATTTTAATAAATATGACTTTGTTTCCCACTTGTGAGCTGCTAGGCTAGGTCTTTTGTTTGTTTCTCTGTTAGTTTCCTTTTCTAGATAAGAAAACGTATCAAGTCTGTCTGTCTGATCAGGATTACAGGACAAAATTCAGGGCTGGTCCCAAATACATTTTTAGATGGCAGAGCCTGTTTCTGTGGTCAATTGTAAATGTTTCATAGACATCATTTTTGACGGCTGTGTGCTCTTCTAAAACTGCCCCTGCAACCTAATGTGCTTGTGCTTAGTGCACTAATGCATATAAGTATTTATGCTTCCATCGCAAGTGCGGCAAGCTGCTTAAAAAACAAACAAAACACTAGGGAACCGAAAGTTATCTTTTGTTTGTTTGTTTTCATAATGGACTAAAATTGCCCCTTGCTGTCCAATTTGTAGAAATGCCCAGTGTATACAGTCTGAACCTTGTCTACTGAAAGCCACAGTAACTAGGATATCAAAGTAAGTTAGACCCATACGTCTTTCTAATTATACTCTCTTTACAATGACTTATATAGTTATATTTATAATCTGTCTCCAGAATTCCCAATCTCTGGTTGCAGAAAATAAGAAATTTGCAAATTATTTAAAATTGTGGGAGATGAAAGAAACAGTATCGGGCCATCCCGTGCTTTCTGGAGATCCAGATTATCCAGGAAGAAAATGCCTTTAGGGACCCGGAGCGGAAATGCTCCTTGGCTCTCTCACCCTTGGTCAGGACCGAACCCCAGGACGCCCTGAGCTGCTGCCGGCATCTCGGACGCCCGGCTGTTCTGCACCGCGGGGGCTTTGCCTGCTGCCCACTTGGCCTCCTTTATTTTATATGGCATTGGACACATGGCAGAAAAAGGGAAATCTCTAAATTGGCAAAAGCCACTAGGTATGCAAAAACGCTGTTTTTTATGTTTTTTATGTTTTTATGTTTTTATGTTTTATGTTTTTCATGTAGCAATCCCTGACAGAACAGGCCCAAACGAGTTTTGAGACTAAAATGTACCTTTTCTTCCACTGACAGACCCTAGTAGCCAAACTAATAAACTAATCCATCTTTTCTATGAGTCTGATATAAATTCTGACTTGCCTCGGGCAAGTAGCTGATTTCCAGGCTGGCTTAAGCCCAGCGAGTGCTCAAGAAATATTCTAGTGACTAGAGTAGAAAACAGTGTGCAGCCAGGGTTTCATTAGTTGTGCTTCGTGTGTGTTCTGTTTTTCATCCTTACATAAATGTCCATTCTCTCCCACAGAATAAACCTACCTGTTTCTTGACTCCAAAGTGCATTGGCTAGGCTTTACGACAAGCTAGTTTTATAACACCACATGCACAGTTACTGTTGTTGTTGTTTTTTAATACAAGCAGTGCAAAGTTTATTTCAAAATTACCCTACTTTAGGGAAGTAATTCCCTTGTGCTCCTGTGGTTAGGACTCGTGCTTTCACTGCCAAGGGCGTTGGGGGACTAAGACTCCAGCGTATAGCCATGTTGCAGGGCCCCAAAAACCCCAAACCAAAAACCAAGCACATTTCCTTTTCATCTCTGTCAATGTGTGTGATGTTTATTTGTATAATTTCCCCAACCTTTAAAAAACTTTCTTCAAACTTACATTTACACACAAATAGTGTAGATTCACTATCAGTTCTGTTAAATAAATAATTCGTGTTGTTTTGCAACTTGGTTTTCTCATGTAACAGTACGGCTTTGAATTACCACCATTTCCTTTTTTTTTTTTTCTTTTGGTTCTTCTATTGCTGTATAATAACAGTGCAAAAGCTTTACAGAACCAGGTAACTCTGTTGTCAGCATATCCAGGTTCATATTTTATTTCTATCCCTCACTTATTATGCTGATCACTATGTAAATAATTGTGTCTAATTTTTCGTGTATAAATTTTATTTAAAGTGAATAAAGCCCAGTCGCCAAGCATTTTTTGTGGTGTCTTTACACAGTCTAGTCTTGTTTCAAATTCCTTACAACTTACAGGCAAAAACTTTGTTGTAAAATTTAGGTTAAACTTTAGGCTGTATCTAGTGCACCTAATTCTGTTATTAAAATTGGTGGTGATGGGAGTTCCATGGTGGCCTATGGGTTAGGATTCCCTGCTTTTACTGTGTTGACTGGGTTCAACCCCTGGTTGGGATCCAACAAGCCATGCAGTGTGGTCAAAAATAAAACTTTTGTGGTGATAACCAGTTTTCAGATGAATTAATTAAAAATATCCAGCACATTAATGATAAAACACAGTATTACAAATGAGTTCATAACATGAGGCTTTTGCAGACATAGGACCAGTGGCTGCTGCTCTGTGTCTGAGAACAAGGAGCCTCCCCTCCCCTTAGAAGGAGGTGTCTTCTAACTGACACCACAAAGGGGTGACAGGGGCTGTGGCTCAGCAGGGATGAGGGGAGAGAACCAAGTCAGCCAGTAAACGTGCCCCTGAAACTGACCCCTTCCCCGCTCAGTCCTATTCCAGACGCTCACAGGCAGGACGACCTCAGCTGAGATGGGCCCTGAATTGGGTCTTAAACTCACAACCTTTTTGCTTCATCTTCCCAAACAATCTCCAAACCGTAAGGGATTTGCTAACTTTAGGGCAATGCCTGTAAATTAGTAAATGTTTTCCCAAAGATTGGAGAGATTTTTTATTTAGTTTGATTACAAGTCTTTTAGAACTAATTTTATGGCCAATATTCTCTCTTTCCTTTGCTGCCATCCCCAACACAGCTTTTAACTCAGTTCACAAATAATTCACAGGAAACTGAGGTTGGCATTGAAAAAGTTACGTTGTGCACATTTGGGGGCTTGTGCGTTTTCATTGTAGGTTTTAAAATACATTGGTTTTGGTCACCGGGTTCCTGAGAGGTTGGGTCCAGGCCTGAAGGCAAGTCCCAGTCCCCATCCCTGGATGCATCATACCTTGAGCTCCCCATGTGGCTCAGCCTCTGTGGCCTGGGGAAAATTCTACTACACAGAACTGTATTTCTAGGAAGGACTGCTGTTGCTGTTATTTTAAACCAAATGTTTCTCTGAGACCTTGTTTTGGCCCCTCTGGGTTCACACATCACAATGGCCAGTTCAAGTGCTCTGAGAGGGAAGAGGATCCTCACTCCAGAACGTGCGGGGAAATTCATACCCTCCCAGAAATAGCCACTGGTGAATTTGTTCCAGACAAAAATGAAAGCAAAATAATTTTTTTAGAAAAGAAAAACCGGTTCCAAAATTTTTTTTCAGCCTGGTAAACTTCAAGGTTTGATTTTCAATATCTATTCTAGAAGCAGAATTTTATTTTTCTTGAATACAAACATATAAGCTGAGAGGGTGGAACACTGCTACATGGAGTTGATTTCTTTTACTCTTACTCTTTAGAACTGTTTTATTATGTCACTGATTTTGGCCACTCCGCCTGTGCTCTCCGGACTTTGTTGGCACGGGAACAATCTCTGCTTTGCACCTGTTCACATGAAGCCCATATCTGAGGAGACACTTTTTTTGTTTGTTTGTTTTTTTATACAGCAGGTTCTTCTTAGTTATCTATTTTATACATATTCATATATACATGTCAATTCCAGTCTCCCAGTTCATCCCACCACCATCCACCGCACCCTGCTTTCCCACCTTGATGTCCATACATTTGTTCTTACATCTGTGTCTCTATTTCTGCCTTGCAAACCGGTTCATCTTTACCATTTTTCTACATTCCACATATATGACTCAATATATGATATTTGTTTTTCTCTTTCTGACTTACTTGACTCTGTATGACAGTCTCTACATCCATCCACATCTCTACAGATGACCCAATTTCATTCCTCTTTATAGGTGAGTAATATTCCATTGTATATATGTACCACACCTTCTTTATCCATTCGTCTGTCGATGGGCATTTAGTTTGCTTCCATGTCCGGGCTATTGTCAATAGTGCTGCAATGAACATTGGGGTGCATGCTGAGGAGACATCTTTTGAAAACACCTCCTCTATAGCATGGAGAAAACTCAGAAGTTATATTTTCAAGAGTTCAGTGCTAGAGTCCAGCTCCAGCGAGTCCAGGGATACCCAAGGGATGGATAGCGTCGGAAAAGGAAATAAATCTATTACACTTCTTAAAGTATCAGCATCGCATGTTTCTCTCTCCTTTATGGTTTCCAATCACAGGTTTATATATTGTAGTTGATTACATTACCAGGTACGTGACGAAATAATCTTAGTACAATCAAACCTCAAAATGTTCTATAAAATTTTTTTTCAAAAACTATCCCCTAGTTTCTAGATGTCCTATTAAAATATTTCCCCAAGTTCCCATTAATCACAGGTTATTTCTTAGAAATCAAGCCAAGCAGTTATATGATTATTTTAATTGTAAAAGTTGGAGCTACTTGTTCCTATTTCTCTTCTTGCATGGGCAACCTTTTACAATGGTTCCATGAAACTATTTACAATATACCCTGCATGCCCTTTATCGTTGTTTCCTCCAACTGAGACAGTGTTTTCTCCCTATCCTAGCAACCAATTCTGCTCTAGGCATTTGCTTTTCTATAATTAATCTTCCTTTATAATAGAACCATAAATATCCTATGTCATCAGAAACTCCAGTCCATGGCCATAACTCCATACTAGAGGGTGTTTTTCAAAAAAAATCCCCTTAGTTCCAGGCTCTTAATTCTTTACCCATTTCCCCGGGGCTTTAGTGGGTACGTCCCATTCTGTGGTAGTCTCAGGACGGGGAGTCCTAGAGGAATTTTTCTTTCACGTGAGCAACATCCCCCCAAAATTGCCCCTGTATGTAAATTTATTAACATAAAACATAACAACAGAGCTATAGTCCACCTTCTTGGCACGGCGCTGCCTTGCAGTTTCGCCTTCCGTTGCTTCATGACTTTGTCATGGTGCAATGGCTCCAGGATGGCTTCCGAGAGTTCAGTAACTGAGCAGAGAAAGTATATTTCCGTCATGTGTTACTGACCCCTGATCCTTGAAACGTGGCAGAACTGAAATAGCTTCATGGAGGTCATCTCCTCTTATTTCAAGAGCCTGTTTAGAAGGTGTCTGACTCTGTGTCAGTAAACCCCAGTGTGGTCTCTCTATGAATCCTCCGGCTCCCTCACTGAGAAAGTCTTAGTGCAGCTCACTCATATATGTGAGTTACTTTTCATCGTGGAAACCTTGAGCCTTGCAGAGCCTGTGCTGGGGGCGTCACTGAGAACAGTAGCTGGAGCAGTCCCATCACTGGGCTTCCAGCGCTTGGACTGCCACCCAGCCTGGGCACTCTGGGGGCCCCTCCTGGCCCACGAGGGCGTCCTTGCTGCATCCCAAATCCCTCTCACATTGTCTCTCCTACTCCCACCCATCACGAGTTAGTTTCTCTGAAGGCAGAGGTTGGGATGGATTGGACAAGCAGGACTGTGTATAAAGTCTCAGCCTTTGTGGCAGGGCAGGGAGGAAGCCGGATCAGGCAGACGGCAAAGTTGAGCTGTGATGCAGCCCTGACGAAGCCTTGCCCAGACCCCCGGGTTGGGGGGGTCTCTGAAGCATGTGTGACCCTCACAGTTTTTCCAGGACCCACACTGCGCTTGGCCAGCCTGTGTGCAGCGGAGAACCAGCAGGTGAGAACTCACGTGCGGCAGGCGCTGGGGCTCTTCCAGCCACTGCAATCCACCCAAGCCTCCAGTCTGAGTGACACAGGCTCTACTGTGTACACCTTCCAGCTCTCAGGGTTCTGCTCATGTGCAATGCTAAAGAAGTGGCCAGTGATCAGCCGACCACCCTGCCCTGAGTTCACGGACACCAGCTGCCCGTCTGGGGCTGAGAGACCAGCCCGGGGAGGACGTGCAGAGCCGCCGGCACAGCCGCCTCCGTCATACCTGAACCGCCTGGTCCCGCCGCTCACGGTGAGCCGGCTTCCCCAGCTCGCCTCTTACCATCAGCTTTTCGCTGAACAAAATGAGGTCTCTATTCGAATTTCTTCTGCAGTTTCTCATTGGTCTGGAAGGTAATACACTAACATTTCTAAAGCTCTTGGGCAGCTTTGACCAAATCATATTACTTTGCAGTTTGTTTACATTTAGTCCTTGGTCAGTCTGCCATCTTGGTAACAAAGGCAACGAGTAAATTTCCCAGTGACCAAGGTTTGAAAATCTGAGTAAAAATTAGTAACCTCTCCTTGTAAAAATAGAGAAGATTGAGTGTATAGGAATATGCGCACTCAAATTATGTACATATTTAGTCCTGCTAATTGCTTTTTTTTACAGACTATGACTTAAACCGACTCACTGCCTGTACGTAAGTGAGAAACGATTACAACCTCCAGTCAGTGCCAGCACGCACACTCGGGGAAAGTTAGAAGTGCCCTTAGCTGTCCTGCACATTCGACCATGTGGAGGGGAGGAAACTGAGAGCAGGGAAAGAGAAGAAATACCTGGTGGACACTTCCTCACCCCCCACTCCAGACGGGTCGCACGGGGTGGGAGAGCAGGTTGGCATGCACTCCCCTCACTACGACTGTGTGGCTCATGCTGGTCTTGAGAACACACTTCGTGCTTCACTTGAGGGATTCGGTTGTGGAACCTTCACTGTGATTGCAGGTTGGGTCTTCTCTGCCCGCCTCCCCCTCACATTTCACTTTGCCCTCAAGTCTTCATTTTTTCAGGCAAACAATGTGGCTCAGTGGGCAGAGCTGAACACACAGTAGGAAAAGGCTTGATTCCCAGATGTAATATATATTCAGAGTATAATTACATTTTTTTAATTTTTTGCGGTATGAGGGCCTCTCACTGTTGTGGCCTCTCCCGTTGCGGAGCACAGGCTCCGGACGCGCAGGCTCAGCGGCCATGGCTCACGGGCCCAACTGCTCCACGGCATGTGGGATCTTCCCGGACCGGGGCACGAACCCGTGTCCCCTGCATCGGCAGGTGGACTCTCAACCACTGCGCCACCAGGGAAGCCTATATTCATATTATTATATTAACTCATTTATATTTCATAATTTACTTTATTACAACTATATTAACATAACATATAAACAATATATAATGTAGCAATAATATAATAATATTTATATTCCACTAATACATATTAATATTGATCATGTATAGGCTAATTTAGTTAGTGACATCACTGGCAAGAAGACTAATTAAGACTAAAGAAATCAGAAGAGCCTAGATATTTGAAGGTCTTTGAGGGAACTCCATGCCCATGATGTAAATGGAGAGAAGTATATGGAAGGTGTTGGCTGGGGCTGCCTGCATTGCTCCTTTGGACCCCTGTTACTGGGTCGAGAGTGAACTAGGGCACCCCAAGTGTGTGGGCAAAGCAGGAGCCCAGAGGCCAGGGCACATCCACCCTGGCCAAGTCCCTTCCTTCTTTCACCACATCGCAGTGCCCCCGTCCGCCCGCGCCTCACCTCCTCATTTACACTCCTGTGAACAAATGTTGTCACTTCTCCTACACAATGAAGTGTACATGGTGCAGGAGAAATGGCACCTATCAGATGGTGACACACATCTTAAAGCTGGAGAGAGGGAGAGGGAGAAAGAGAGAGACAGAGAGAAACACCAGTTTTGTACTATAATATAAAATATAGGAAAATACAAATTGATGTTAAAACTGTTTATAAGAACTTAGCTTTTGTTTTCACCAATGCCTGCACTATACAATTTAGTAGTCACCTAATTAATCTGTTTCTAAAATCATAACGTAGTCTTTCAATTTTGAAATAATACAGTTTTCTACATTACCAAAAATGTACCTTAGAAGCCAGCGTTCAAATCCTCCAATGTCTTCTGAGGCAAAGCAGAGCTTTTTCGCATCTTCAGAGCCCCTGTCAGAATGTGCCCCGGAGGTTACGGGGAGTTTCCTGGATCACAGTCAGCCCTTCCCCTGTTGCCAATCAGTGCGGGTGTTTATTGTTACTGCTGGTTCTGAGAGATCTCTGTGAGTGGCTCTAGCACCTACACACGCAGGAGCACTTGGTCCCCATCAACATTTCTGGCAGGTGCCGCCATACCTTGAAAGCAGCCTCACATCCCGGCCACCAAGCAGGTCAAGCCGCCGCGCTGTCCGATTCCCCCGCTGACTCCCCTCACCGGGATCAGAGTGCACTGGAGCCACTCGTCCGTTCCTACCCTTCTCCACTCACAGGCACGGCCAGTCTCCTGGTTCTGGTTCTGTGTGGGGAGGAAGGAGGTCCAGGCCCAGCCCGGGGGAGGCCCGCAGGGGGGACCCCATCCGCTCACACAGCCTGTGGACTTGCCATGGAGGTTCGGGTGCACGTGGTGCCTGGAGGAGCCTCAATGCCTTCCATTTGCGTGTTCGTGTTCTCACCTGCTGAACAAAGACTCAGAATCCCTCTGGGTGCGGGAGTGGCCGAGGGGAAGGTGAGACTCGGATGGGCCAAGGGTGGAGGAGAGGGTTTTCTAAGTTCCACAGCACAGACCAAACCCTCTCTCAGCTGGAAATTTTGATGGCTCAGCACCGGCCCCACCAAGTGGAGGGATTGGTGGACGTCCTGAGCCGGGGTTTCTCAGGGAAATTCGAGGAGATGGTGGGAGGAGGGAAGATGCTGGTAAGGGCCTGGGACCTGACCGCCCCGCCTCTGACCTCAGCGCGGGAGTTGCGGGTTATAATTAGGATTTTCCCCAAGTCAGAGCAGCTGCTCTCCCTGGGCCTGACGTTGACTCTTTATTGTAATAGTGAGATGGATGCAGATCAACTGAGCAAGACCTGCAGCAGAGTGTCCTCTAAGCCCTTCGTTCTCCATCTGGCATAACACACGCTGATGCCGAGCTGTGTGTCCCCTCTACTCACTTCTCTCTCACCCAGTGCACATTCATGGAGGCCCTGCTGAGTTCCAGGCCTGATCCAGACACTGAGGTGCAGCAGTGGGTGATGAAAAAGGAGGGAGTCCCATTCTCATGCAGGCAACAGACTTGTGGAGGAGATACAAAAAAATAAAATGGACACAACATCTAATGGTGATATGTATCTTGGAGAAAAATAGTCAGGAAGGAAGGTTGAGCAAATTTTTGACTGTGTTTAGTGAACAGACAATGGAACAGGCAAAGTATTCCAGGCTGAGAGAACAGCAAGTGCAAAGGCCCTGAGGCCACACTGGGCTGCATGTTGAGAGTCTTAGTTACTAGTGTGGATTTTTAGATTTCTCTTGAGTCTGCATTTTGCTTTTATTTGTATTCTTCGTTTCACTTTCTTAGCTCATTAACATAAAAGCCTCACCACCAATCTGTTGAATTCAGCATATTCTATTCCAGTGATTCAAAGTGAAAACTTTGGTGACTTTGGGTCAACTCAGTGCATGTTTATTGAGTGGCCTCCCTGGGCCCAGCACTCTGTGAGGAGCGAGAAGGCTGTGGAATGGATGTAAGTGGTCTCCACATTGATGCCCCCCGTTCATGAACTTCCTCTGTGGCCTCAGTCTCCTTCCACTCCATCTCCGCCCATCTCATCTGGGTCACGAGTTCTGATCAGGACACTCCCTCACACTTTCACCTTCTATGTCCAGCTCCTTCCAGAGGTCTCTGCACAAAGGTCCACTAAGCTTCTCAAAGTCAGTGCAGCCCAAACTGCGTTGCCTGTTTTATTTTTTCAGAAGCCCATGTGGTAAGGAAAGCCACTAATGCGACCCTCAAGCTCCAGGAAAGGATTTTGCCTCACCCCACCCCACCCCAGCACCCCGCACAATGATCCCACTGCTGCAGTACTCCCCACCATCCTCTCTTTCTTGTCAATCCTGGGATGCACACCAAACGTTCCCTCCTCGCAAAGGCCCCTCATGTGGCAGACAAATACACATGGGTCACCAGATGTGGTCGGTGCTGTGAAAGAGCAACGGGATCCCAGAGCAGAGGACACACGAGTCTCCCTGAGCCGGTAGAGCACAGGCCCCTACTGCAGCAAAGCCCATAAAGGGCGTGAGGCGGGCATCACGCTGCAGCCTCTCCCCTCTGTTCCCCCCGTGCACCCTGGGTTCCCAAGCTACCATCTAGGTGGGCTGCCGTCCTTGTGTGGTGTCAGGGGGATGCCCATTTACTCCTTCATTCCCTTATTCATTCAGCTTTTGTGTTTCCTGCTCAGTGTCACTTTGGCTAGAGGAGAACTCATCCTTGGACACACAGCTCAGTAGTTGCCTCATCCATGAAGACATGCTGATGGCCACCCATTCTTCTTGCCTTTGGCCCCATGTGGAACACCCCAGGGCTGTGATCATGCTTTGATGACCTCTCCAGCCTGTGAACTCTGTGAGGACACTGGACAAGACTCAGAGAGGAGCTCATAAATATGTGGTGATGGCTAAATGACTGAATAGTGAAAGGTTTAAACACAGGCCATGTGTAAGTCAAGTTTATCGAAGGTCAGTTTCCTCCTCCTCCTCCTCCTCCCTCATTCCAGGACCAGGAGCCCAAGGGGAGCTATCTCACTCTCACCTCATCTGCCACTTCAGTTATCTAGAGGTCTGTTATCTTTCATTTCAATTTGTTTACACTTTGAAGACATTTCATGGCTGTACCTCTCAGTATTGAGGACCTTAAAGGCAGGAGCCCTTCTGTGGTGCCTGAGCCAGGAGAAGAGATTATGGGAACGCAGAATGTTTAGGAGGACGTGACCCGGTGTCTGGGCCCCTGGGCAGTCGGAAGTGGGGAAGCAGAAACAGAGGAAGTTTTCACCCCTACACCACCAGGACACGTCCCTCCCTCTTTGCCTTTAACCAACCTGATTATGATTACCTGGGGTTCAATGTTTATCCTTGGTAGACTTACCGGCCACCAGACCTCAGTACTAAGCTTTCTGCATGGCCTACATCAAGGCAATAGTGGCTTTGGAGCCTCTGTTCCTAACTCTAAGTAAATCTGACAATTACGCTGGCTGAGTTCCTGGCATCTCACGTTAGATGCTCCGCCCTTGCAGTCCCGTATCACTGCTGTCCCCAAAACCCCAGCTTGCAACTTGGTGGTGGAATCTCTTGATAGAGGAATGTATGAGTGAGTAGGAGAAGGGCGGGTGGTGTCAAGGCGGCATTGAAATATAGGGGATGGGACTTTGCTCTTGGCTGGTCCTGACCTTACGGGACTTTGCTCTTGGCTGGTCCTCACCTTACAGGACTTTGCTCTTGGTTGGTCCTGATCTTTGCAACTGGCCACAACCCCTGAGTGTGCACAGTCTCCTGGGAAATCAAAAGTTCCAGCCTGAGCGTGTGGTCCACAGAGGGCTGAAGGGTGTGAGAGAAGCAGCCCACACACAGGAGCCTGGGAAGCCCAGGGCTCAGAGCATACTGGGGAGTGGAGCCTGGCTGGCATTGTTCCCCCGTGAATGCCATCATCAACGGCCACGCCGTCTGAGGACATGTGGTTTGTACTTGGTTGGGAGACTGTGGGTTCCGGGGGTCAGGCTTTTGTTCCCTCTGTCTCCTTCCGCCTCTCTCTCCATTTGCCGCCGCTCCCCCATCCCCTGCACAGCTGTTCTCTTCTTTGGCCGCCAGCATGAGGCACCCATTGGTGGAGTCCTGGTCGGGGTGGGTGGTTTGTGGGGTTGTGAGAAAAGGCAACAGGACTGCGCTTTTGTCCGCTGGACCTGATGGCAGCTGTAGGATGGTGGAGCAAGTTGAGGATCTGCAGGAAAACATGATGTAATACCATAGACTTGTCTGCATAAAATGGTTATGATGGAATGTATATATTCTATATCTTTCACATTAAAAAAATTATAGAAAGTGTCTGTGTACGTGTATATATCTTAATGATCTAGAACGACAAGTTCTTATTTATTTATTTTTGACTGGGTTGGGTCTTCGTTGCTGTGAGCGGGCTTTCTCTAGTTGCGGCGAGTGGTGGCTACTCTTCTTTGTGGTGCACGGGCTTCTCAATGTGGTGGTTTCTCTTGTTGCAGAGCACGGGCTCTACGCTTGCGGGCTTCAGTAGTTGTGGCTCGCGGGTTCTAGAGTTCAGGCTCAGTAATTGTGGTGCATGGGCTTAGGTGCTAAGCACCATTTGGGATCTTCCCAGACGAGCGCTTGAAAATGTGTCCCCTGTATTGGCAGGCGGATTCTTAACAACTGCTCCACCAGAGAAGCCTTAGAATGGCAAATTCTTAAGTGAAACACATGAATCAACCACAGGCTAATACATGGATGACCCTCAACGACATGACACTAAGTGTGAGAGGCCAGACAAAGATGGCCAGAATTGTGCAATTCCAATTACTTGAAATATACAAAACAGGCAAATCCATAGACAAAAAGCACACAGGGGTTGCTGAAGGCTAGTGGAGAAGGGGGGGGGGAGGGGAAGTGGCTGTATAATGAGGTCTGGATTTCTTTCCGAGTTGATAGTACTGAGGACGGTTGTACAACTTTCTGTGTCGTCTCTAAATCACTGAACGTACACTTATGAAAGGGTGAATTTTATGATATGTGTATCTATCTCATTTTAAAAATCGTCATGAGTAAATGTGATTTTTAGAAAAGAACAGCAAAAACACATATGATCCTGAGTTGTTTGTTTATTGGTTGGTTCTCACTCTCATTCTACTGAGCTCTGTAGACATGAGGAGAGACCTCACGTTACACTGACCAAAGCACACGCAGATTTGCTTTCTGGTGGCAAAAAAGAAGGCTGTGATGTGAGGAACCTGGAGGCGGCGGACAGGAAGAGGGGAAGCCCACCTGACTGCCTAGGGCACCGTATTTGGCTTTCCTACATTCGGTTCTGAATGCAAAGGATGAAAAATGAGGAAGTTGGCAGTTGCTGAGCAATCACTGACCCTTGGGGTCTGTTGCTGCACAGATTTGGGTCTGGCTTTCCAGGTTGTTTGCTCCTGTGAATAGAGGGAGGAGTTCCCGGACTCCCAGGCATATATGGAAAATTCTGTATTCTGGAAACCCTCTTTCAACATCTTCAAATACTCTGGGGGATAAAGAAACTTTAGTCAGTGTTTTTAAAAGTAACTGCAAACAATGGTGATAATTACACTAGTGTTGAGTAACAAAAACAATGGTAATTTTCATTACCAAAACCTCGGGATTTCTTATTTCATTAATGCCTACATTGTGGTGAGTCTTACAATGAAAAAAAAAAAAAAGAATCATAATCCAGTGTACATTTTTCTCGTCCCCAGTCTCGCTGCCAAGCCATCTGGTCCACCTTACTGCAGGAGCCACCAGGTGAAGCTCAATTGGTGCGAACCTCAGCGGGACGAACACGGGTCCTGCAAGGGCGCAGGCGTACAGTCGCCGCCCTAACTCTTGTGGGCGACCCAGGCCGCCAACCGTCGCGTTGCTCGGTCCGTGGTGTCCGCCCGCGGGTCCAGAGACCATTCCCAGGATCCACAGAGAGAGCTTATACCCTGGTGGAGCCTGAGACAACCGCTCACAACAAGGATTGCGTCCGTACTCGGGGCTCCTCCCGAACAGCAGAGGACGGCCCAGGCCGCACAACGTTTCCCAAACGTTTGTTATGGGCTCCGTCCACCGAGGCCCAAGTGGGACGGCCGCCGCGCCTGGAGCGTCCTCCCCGTTCGATTTCGAAATTTCGTGTCGTCCGCCGCGTTGAGGGGACCTGCGTGTGCTGTCGACACACAAGCACTGCACCCAAGCGAACACGAGACGAGACGACGGGCGCTGCCAGTGTAGACACAGCCTGACCTGCAGAGGAATCCCATCTACGGAGCCCCGTGACCGCTTCGCGTGGGACATGGACAAACGAAAGTGGACGCCGGGGAGCAGCCCAGCTGCCGCGAAGGCACCTGGACGGACCCGGGCGCCCAAGGCGTAGAGAACGTACCGCCGGAAGCCCTGTGGTTCGGGGCGTCATGGACCCTTGGGAAGGAGGAAGGGGAGGCCCGCTGTTGCCCTCTCAGTGCCTCCTCGTTTCGCCATCCGGCCCGGTCCCCGCTCCGGCGAGAGACGTAAAAAATAGGTGAATAAGTACGGGATCAAGCGGGGAGGCCGGGGAATGCCAAGCGCCGTGCGAGTACATCCGTGTCGTTCCGCACCTCCCGTTGACTCGGAAAAATTGAGAAAGTACGACCACCAGGACGTGGAGGAGGACGTCGGGCACGGACACCGTGGCCTATAACCACGCTCAGCCTTGCGGCCGGAGGGGTACCAGGGCCTGCTGGTAGACCCGCCAGGACCACCCAAGTAAGCTCCACGAAGCGCAAGGCCGGCCTCACACCACATAAACCTGCTCAGCCAATCTCCCGCTACAGCAGGAAGCGCCCTCGCCTCGGCGCCACCGGGAGAGTCGCCGCCAGCATAAGCGCCTCCCGGAACTCTGTCTCGGACAAGGCGGCCGAGTCACAGCCCTCGCGGAAGTCGCCGAAGCTCCGGAGGGAAGGGACGGTCTCAAATTGGACGCTATGTGGCGCCCGGCAACCGGCTAGAACGTACGCGGGACGGATCCCGATCGCCGGGCGGCGAAGGTGCAAGGCGGGCCGCCCAAACGCCCGAGCTTGTCCCGGGGCGTCCGCCTCGGAGCTGGCTCCCGGCTCGGTACGACGCGGCCCGACCCCGGCAGCAGACAGAAACGCAGAGGGAGCTGCGAGGATGTCGCCGGGAGGCTGCAGCGAAGGATCCCCGAGCACAGGGGCGTACTTAGGGATTTTGCGGGGACTCGGGCTGTGTGGAGTGAAAAACTGAAACCATGAAAGTACTCGGTAAAAACATGTATGAGTATTTCTGTGTGTGATTTCATAGTGGAGTCCTTGTGAAGCATTTCTTTCAAACGTTCAGAAGCCATCAAAGAAATGAACGGTGAACTTGACCACAAATTGATCTTTACATATTCCACAAGCACAGTCAAATAACAAACTGCTGTGTGGGGAACGTTTGTGCAAATTACATGTGTAATAAGAATATTGATATCAGTATTACTAAATATAAAAACAGAGGATTTCAAAACCATAGCCATTAAGAGGAATTAGGTAAATAAATTCTAGTTAGTGCATCGCCACAATGCATTATTACCAATTTGTGTTTGGGTTACAGATACTTTTTTAAATGAGGTAGATCTATCTATAGGTCCTGACTTAGAAAGATGTTGATAATGAACTATTCAATGAAAATACCATTTGTAGAACTTCCAGTGTTGTTAACAAAAATAAATAAAGTCAGTACTAAGAACAAGATATGCATCTTTCTTTTAAAAAATCTGAGTTGGAAAGGCAAAGGAATTAGAATAGCTAAAGCAATTCTGAAAAACAAGAATCAAGTCTTCCCTATAGCCTGGTGTCTGGAGCCAGAAAGGTGAGTGTCTTCAGAAATAAAGTTGGGCCACACCTGCTGCTTTTCTGACACCTCCTACTATAGCTTCCAGGCAGGAGCTGGCATCCCAGCCCCTAAATATCTCTGCTCCACCCAGGCCCAGATGCAGGTGGGGACCTTGTGTAAACTTACCTCTGCAGACCTGGGCTCTTCAGCCTGTTCCCTCATCCTGGGAGCTAACTAATGGTGATCTGGGCGATGGGTTGGGCCAATGCTCAAGACGCATAGGGCTGGAAAGGTCTCCGGGGTCTGTGGGGGTGGGGCTTAGGCTCAAGGAACAGAAGGGCCCCACACGTGCCTCCCATCCCTGCTCTCAGAGGGCACGTACGTCACCTGGGAATCCATCAGGCTTCCTGTCCTCGAATGGGTAGAGCAAACGCCCTCCTCTCCTCGCCTCTCCTCCTCCGGTCTGGGAGGGCCCCAACCGCCTACCTCTCCTGATCCCCCCAGCCTCCCTCCTATGCCCCCAGGACCCATTCGGCCTGCATGGGGCTTTGGAAGGGGGGAACAGGCTGAGGAGCTCAGCGAGCTCTCCGGCCCAAGTGGGTCAGGCGATCGTCCTCCACTCCTCTCCTGCTCTTCCTGGAGAGTCCCTCCCACCTGCTTCTCCTGATCTCCCCAGCATCAGGGGCGCTGATCTTGTCTGGCTTACACTTCTCTTCCCCCTTCAGTCACCATATGTCCTACCCGTTCACTCTGGGGTTCCTCCCGTCTCCTTGGGGGTCAGAGTTCCCCACCAGCGGCCGGCAGGAGCCCTAGTTGTGCGGAGACGCAAACTCCGCATCTTCCCACACTGCCATCTTGACTTCTCCCCGTATTCTTTTAAAAAATGTACATATCAGTGAACTCTGGGAAACACTGCCACAGTCAAAAGAGATGTCTCCAAACCCAATTTCAAACTAAATAGTTTTGTGCTTTATGATGCACCGTTTTGATACTCCGAAAATACCTGGTAGTTTTTATAGCTGAAGCTCCAACAGATGGGAGCTGTATTTCAGTAACAGGGATTTGTGATTTTTTTCTTAGATGACAGAAGGCAGTAGGTGGATTCCCTCCCCAGAGCAGTAAACATTGGACCTTTTGTGTCTTAGTTTTTATTCTAACCAAGATTACTGAGAGTAATGTCTCCAGTTTTATATTTACCAAAAAAAGGTTTATTTCACACGACAAAATTTCCTAAGTTTACGTGCTCTTTAGGTAAAACTCCAACATGTAGTGTTAAAAAATACTACTTTCCTAACCCAGGTCAGGCAAAATGTTCTAAAGAGCACATAGTAAATCTTTTAGGCTTTGTCACATGACCTGTGTTGCATCTACTCAACTCTGTTATTGCAGCAGGAAAGCAGCTGCAGATAAAAGGTAAATGAATGAGCAAGGCTGTGCTCCAATAGAACTTTATTTATTTATAGACACTGAAATTTGACTGTCATATAATTCTCAAGCCTCAAAATTTTTTTTAAATTTCTTAACATTTAAAATTATAAACACCATTCTTAACTTGCAGGTCTTACCAGCACAGGCTGGGTCACAATTTGGCAGAGGGGATGCAGGATGCCATGGCTTGATCTATAGAGCCCCAGTGGAACCGACACATATTAGAGATAAGCATTCCAAAATAAACTGATTGCATTAGACACATGCCAGAAAATATAAAAACAAAACAAACACCAAATTACCAAAGGCTCCCTGTCAAGTCCTACCGCAAGATGCCCAGCCCCCCATGCATGGCCTCCTCATCATGGCGTCCCCAGCCACCGGCAGTGAGTGAAAGCTGTCCTGTCCTTGTGCGCCCTGTTCTGCCGCGTGCAGGGCCCCCAGTAGTTCTGAGTAACAGCTACTTGCTGGGTACAGTTCCTCATCCGTCACGTCACCAGTACCTACAGTGTCTCCCAGAGGGACATAAAGCTGCCTTTCCAGCCCCACCCCTGGACGTGGAGTCCGGCCACTGAGTCCTGCTTCTCTGACGGCTAATGGCCAGCGGAGCGTGGCAGCTGTTTTGTGCTCTGTGCACCCAAATGTGGTTGAGGCTGTGACCAGCTCTTGAGACTCACAGCGAAAGCTAAAGGATGACTGGCATTTCGATTCATGAACCGCCTTGTTCTGGCAGGGGACCGAACGCCTTCTACAAAATAATTTTATAGAACCGTTGTTACCAGTATGGAAACATGGGCCCGTTCACACCAGAGACAAGGATCAAAGAAGGGACTCGCGGTGTGAGGCGTGGACTTGGTGTTCCAGCAGCGGCCCCGCGAGCAGCACGCAGACAACACAGGGGCCAGAGCATCCCGTCCTCCCGCTCCCTGGGCGTCAGGCCCGCAGGCAGTCGGGTGGGGGGAAGAAGCAGCGTCCCTGCGCCCCCAGACTTAGACGGGAGCCCGGGCTCAACGGGGCGGCAGCTCCAAGGTGCGCGTTGTGTGGTGTCCGCGGAGTCTCCGAAGAGCAGGTCTCCGGGCTTCCAGACTCGCGGCTGCGCCCCAGGGTTCCCTGACGCCCCCGACCCTTGACAAGCGGGGACAGTGCAGCCCGACTCCGACTCCTCGGGGTCTGAGCTGCTCGGTCGTTGAAGGTGCCCCGCTGGACGGCGGCTGTTTTTCTGTCCGAAGAAGCAGTCACACTGCCTGTCCCTCGGCCCTGGAGCGCGGAGCCCTCCCTCTGTCCTTGCTCCCTTCCCCAATTTCGGGGCGCCCCGACGGCCTTCCCAGGAACCCCACCCGACCCCGTGCGCGGGCCCACAGACGCTTCTGAAAGTAGGAGGCTCCCGCTGTCCACCACCCGCAGGGGCAGCGACGTGAGCTCCGGAGGGTCTGGGCGAGTTCTGGGCAGATAAACGGAGGCCATCTGGGGACACCTGCTCCAGGCCATGGGCACCTATCAGGAGCGCCTCCCTGCTCTCTGCCTTGATCCACCCTGCGTGCCGTCAACTCAAAGTGGGGTTCACCCATCTTCACTCAAGGCCTTTGTTTTTCCCTGTGCTTCTCCTTGACCTCAATGGTCGGGAAGTCACTCTGTGGTCTGAGGACTCTGCTGCGTTGTGTTTTGTGTTGAATGGACTCTAGATCGGGACACCAGAGTGAGACTAGGTGTTAAAGAGGGCGGGTACTTGCGCAAATAACTGAAGTGAGGAGCCTCAGCATCTCAGGGGCACCCGCACACACAGCTGCACGCTGCCCACCCAGCCGCCACCCTAATGTCTTGGGCTCCACCTGCTTAAACCCCATAGCAGGCCTAGCTGTCCACTGGATTCTGGGCCTGTGTTTCCCGGGGTCCCCTCCTGGTTCACCCCTGGCTGTGCAGACCCCACCAGCCCTCCCCACCTCGTCTTCCACGAAGCTGCCCTGACAGGCTGTCACCCATATAGTGTGCACGCCTTGCTTCTTGGTGGTGACAAACTAACAAAGCATTATTCTGTAACATCTACTATGACCCACGTTGATTACCCCCATTGTTTGATTATCTGTAACTCATATTTTACTACTTAGTTGTATTCTAAAGGGTTGTGAAGTAAATTTTCAATTATGTTAACTAATGTCCTTTCAAATGACGCAGAAGGGTAGTGTGGCCAGCAGAAACATGGCCCCTCAATTTGTCCAGGTCCTAATCACCAGTATGAAATTGTAAAGTCACCTGGCAAAAGGGACTTGTGTAGGGTGATTAAATTAAGGGTCTTGAGCTGGGGAGACCCTCCTAGGTTATTTGCGTTGGTGCACTGTGATCTCATAGGTGCTCAGAAGTGAAAGAGAGAGTTAAGAAGGTCACAGGTGGAGGAGATGGCAGGACGTGACCGGGGCGGGAGTGCAGTGCATGCTGGAGCCACAAGCAAGGAGTGTGGGGGTGCCTAGAAGCTGGCAAAGGACCAGACCTTCCCCCAGAACCTCCACGGAACACAGTGCCTTTCACGCCTGATGTCCGCACAGTGAGACCCATTTTGGACTTCTGACTCCAGGACTCTAAGAGAAGGAACTTGTGTAATTTGTTATATCAGCAATAGGAAACAAATACAGGTAGGGAAATGTATCTTTTTTTTTAAGCAGCTTTATTATAACACTGGTAAGTGAAATTTCCTTGTATTGTGGGTTAGACTGAGGAGGGGTGACACTGATAATGTGTCCTCAAGAAAATCATTTCAGAAGCCCCTCTCCTGAGAGGAAAGGGCGGATCATGAAAAGGGGAGCCTCAGGACACCAAGGGGAGCAGCTGTGTGCCCAACACCTGACTGAGGAGGTCTGGGGGCCTCTGAGTGGGACAGGGAGATGCGGAGAGGCTTTCTGAGGTCTCTGCATGTGCAACTAACCAGCCGCTGAGCACCGGGCGTCCAGATGCAAGCAGGGACGATGCCTCACTGTCCTGACTTCTAAAGCAGAGATGACAATACTACCGCGTGCTAGAGCTGTGTGGAGAATGACATGAAGTCATGTGTGGATTAGCACATATCTCAGGGCACGGAGCAATCCCCGGAAAACCCTATGAATGATTTAAGATAATTATGTGTTACTTGTCTAAATGGGCCACAGGGTGGTCACTGTTAGCGATGGATTCTGGTCCTGCTTTGGACCCTTCTCATCGCTCCTGACTTGTGTCTACTTCTCCATCCCCCTTGATCCACATGGACATAATGACTTCCAGCTGAAACTCCACTCTCCCTTGTATGTGGTTGGAGGGTGGGCAGGAGGCAGCCTTCTTCTGTGCCCACCTGAACCCTTAATATAAGGATATTATTTAATCCTCGTAACAAATCACTGAAGCAACACAAATATTCTCCTGATTTTCGAGAACACAGAACTAAAATTTGGTGCTTTAGTAACTTGGCCAGGATCACAGAGTGAATGAGTGAATGACCAAGATTTAAATCCAGGGAAGTCTGATTCCTGGGCCTCACACCCATACGAAGTTCACCTCCTTTGCTACTCAGAGCTCAGTGATTGTACTGGTGTTTCTTTTGAAGTAGTCTTCAAATTCTGGTAACAGATTTCTCTTATTACCAAAATACTTTATATTTATCGTAGCAACCTTTAAAAATATTGAGAATCACGAAATGAGATATTTAAATTCAACTGCATCTCACAACCCAAAAGATCTACCTGTAAGAGACGATCTTTCTTGTTTTATTTCCTTTCCATTTTAAATATTTGCCTGATATAGAAGGTACTAGATTTATTTCCCCCAAATCTTATTGCTGAACACTTAAGATTATTTTTCATTTCAGAGTAAGCATTCTGACAGTTAAAATATTATACCTAATTATGTATTTGATATAATTTCCCACAAATGACAACAGAAATTTCTACATCAAACAGAAACCATTTTGAAAGTTTTGATTTGCATGTACCGCAAAAGGGTCAAGCAGAAGAAAATTGAAGAGTATGCAGATCTTTATGGATGAAAGCTAGAGTCTTTGTTAGAGGGTAAGATATTATATAAAAAGATTCTTTTCTCTTCAGAGAAAGGAAAATATTTCAGTCTAAATTTATACAGATAGGTTGATTTCCTTTTCTGTCTTCTAGTAACCATTTGTATTTCTTCATTCAAACTTTCCCACTTATGTATCGTGCCATTTTTTTTCTGCTACAATGTTTATACTATTATATATTTGTAGGAATTATTTATCAGGAATATCAGACTTTCATGAACCACGTTATAAATAACATTTTTCCTTTGTAGTTCTCCTCTTATTTCTTGACCTATAAGACTTGAACAATGTTGTGTAGTAAAACCCTTTAAGGTTTTCCTATGTAGTTTGGCCATCAGGGTAATGCTTATGTATCATTTTCTTGTAGCTGCCATATCAGATACCACAGCCTGCTGGGGGCGGCGGCACTTAAACAACAGAAACTTATTTCCTCACAGTTCTGGGGGCTGGAAGTCCAAGGTCAAAATGCCATGAGTTGTGCTTTCTCCTGAGGCCTCTTCCCTGGCTTTGCAGATGGCAGCCTCCGCAGTGTGTCCTCACATTGTCTTCCCTCTCTGCACATAGCCCTGTGTTTGTGTTGTGCCAAATTTCCTCTTCTTACAAGGACGCAGTCTGACTGGACTATGGTCACCCTAACAGCCTCCTTTTAATTGGTTTACCTCTTTAAAGGCCCATCTGCAAGTCCATCCATATTCTGACGTACTGGGTGTTAGAGCGTCAACCTGTGAATTTGGGGGACACATTCACTTCATAATAGTTTAAAAAGGTCTTCCTTGCCTCAAGATCATAGAAATATTTTTATTTCCTTCTTGAAGTTTAGTGTACCAAATTATATATATAAATGCCGCTTGTAATTTACTTTGTCGTGTGATACATTATTTATTGAGAAATATGTAAAGAAACTGCATAGGTAAAGTAAGCGTGTAGTAAACAATACTCATATTCTCCCCACCCACCTTCAGACATAGAACATTCTAATTCTTCTCTGCCTCTCAACTCTCTGACATTCCCTGGCTTTCACTGGAGACTCCCACATGCATATGAAATCCTAAACAACACTTTGGCTTTTCTTCTTTTGGTCCCTTTTATAAGTAAAATCCCATACTGATCATCTGTTTGAGGTGTAATATTTATTTTGTTTCCAGTATTTTTTTCTGAACTTTATCCGTGTTGCTGCATGCAGGTGTTTTATTTTTGCTACTTAGTAGTCCATACTTTAAATATACCAAAATCTATCCAATCTATTTGGAATGAGTATTTGAATATTTCCTCACATTACTATTGTGTAACTGGTTACCATGTGTCTGCTCTGTGTCTTGGGTAACAATTAATAAGACCTCAGGAATGTACTTTACTAGCTGTGCAATATAATCACAGCTGATATTCCTACTAAACTAGAACGACAGTTCGTGTTATGCTGCATGTGAGCCAATGTTTTTATTGCTATGATTAAACCTTTGCCCAACTGTGGAATGTGGAAAAGTGTTTGACTGGGATTTTAATTTGCATTTAATTTATTGCCAATGAAAGTGACCATATCTGATAATCTTCACTGGACATCCATATTTTACCTTGAATGAAATGCCTGTTGATATCTTTTTGACATCATTTATTGTTGATTTTTTAAAGTTGTTTATAATGATTTCACCAATCACTTAATTCATGTCTTCCTTCTTTTTAAGTTGTGTTTTAATGAGCAGTTCTTAATCATAACATGAGTATTTATCAATATTCTTCTTTAATATTTTCCACTTTGCGTGAATTTTTAAGAAGTTCTTCTTTTCCGTGACATCATAAGAGCATTCCTTATGTAGGTGTCTAAAGATTTTGTTTTTTGTCTTTCACTTTGAATTTCAATCAATCTAGAGTTGATATGTCTGCATTGTTTCTGAAGGAAAGTAGCTCGTCCTCCAGCAAAGCCTGTGGGGAGAAGATGCCACCCCACGCTCTCTTCCCACCTCCCTTCACCCACAGCCCGCACTTGGAATTAAGGTCCCATCCCTGGAGGCTGTAGGAGCTACAAGAAAAGGTAGAACAGGACAAGGGGACAGAGAGACCGGGACTGATACTTTCCATGGGTGGTGTGGAATCTCTCTCTAAGGAGGGGGCATTTGATTAAAGGCCATGAAGACAGAGAAGGAAAGAGCCATTTATTGCTGCAGTAGTAGCAAGTTTCATCAAGCCACAAAAAATAATCAAAAATTCCCTGGGCCAGAGGGTGCTCAGAGATTTCTAAGATGGTGCGGTTGCCGGTGCGTTCAGAGCCTGTGCATGTGCATGAGCAGGAGAGGAGGCCAGGATCCTGGTTCATTTTCACAATCTCTGCCGTTCAGGTCAGCCCCATCCCCTACTTGATATGGAACCTTCCTGGTTTTCAGGAAAAAACTGGAATGTCCTTGTGACTCCTACACAAAGCAAGCAACCTCCACTGCATTGTGATGGTCCTTTACTTTCTATCACGCTATGAAAGGATGAGTTTCTTACAGATAAGATTTGGGCGGCCGGGATGTTTGTTGGTTGGTGATTGGGTTTGGTTTGGTATTCTTAGTGATAAGAACGGTCAGTCCTCAGTAAATATTGAATAATGAACAAATGAGTGCAAACGGGTGATGGCAACAGTTTCTTTTGACCTCACCTTGGCCCGGTAGCAAGCAGGTGTAGTAGGTTTAGAGCTGCTGCTAAACAGACTCTAGCAATGGCTGCTTCTACTTTTGCCATGATGAATGTTCTGGGGCATGAGTCTCAGGCCACAGCATCCTGCCATGTTCCCTTAGTGAGAAGTGGTGACTGGCAGCCCTTTGTCTGTCTCTGCTTCCCCAGTGGGTGCTGGTGGTTGCAGGATCAGTGGGCTGTGACCTCCCTCCTGGCTTGGCTTCCTGTGTCCTCCATTGTCTCTCCTGGACTCACAGACACCCACCTGCTGGAGGGGACAAGGATCTGAAGCCATTTCCTGATGAGGGTTCGAATACGGGACGCTGGTTGATTTGCATTTGCTTCAGTCAACAGGGGTGTCAGCCTGTCCCTGGAGAGAGGGCTGGCCAGGACAACCTGTCACCTCCCCTCACAGACAGCCTCCTGTCATTCCACCTGGACTCTGCCTGATCCCGTGCCTCATGGGGACGTCCTACATGTCACAGCCACTGCTGTTCCTCGGCCGACATCGGGAAGTAGATAAGTTCCTCCTGACACTGAACATCCCTGAGGACGTGAGTTATGTGTCCTGCCCTGACCTCAAGGCCACAGTGATGAGCAGTGACCTGGTCAACATGGCCATATTGTCAGGGTGGGAAGAGGGGACAAAAGTCCTTGTGACCAGGAAAGTCACACAGAACACGACCTGAGGATGAGGATGGAGTGAGGTTCCCTAGAGGATCAGGATCCCGAGAGCAGACCAAACCCCAGGAGAAGCAGAGCCTTCAAAGCAGATGGAGAGAAAATGTGAAAACGGAGTCATGCGTGGGAACCAAAGGCAGCGACATCACCGCAAGAGGAAAGCGAGTGAAGGAGAGAGAAGCGACAGGCGGAAGGGGCGGAGCACACAGCGCCTGGGGAGGGGCCGTGGGAGGAGCCACAGCAGAAGAGGCGGGAAGTGGAGAGGACGGGAGAGGGGCCCGCGGACAGCAGAGGTCAGGCCAGGGTCCTGCAGGGGACGCCGCAGCCCCAGCCCGCCTGCCGCCCGCCAGTCACGGAGGGGGAAGCACTTGTGCAGCAGGACAGCGTATAACTTAGTAATACTACAGCCCTGGGTAACGAAATCCTCAACTAATGCCATTGCTTCAAAAAGCTCACATAAATACGTACTTTTACTTTTGTTTTTGATTTTTTTTGTTTTTGTTTTTGTATAAAGACCTGAGCTTTGACTGACCTCGTGCTCCACTTGGTAACTCAGCTTAGAATTACAGACAGACCTGGGGTGCCTCTCAGCTCTGCCCCGTGGGAGCTGTGACTCAGGGCATGTCCCTCACACCACCCCCCTCAAGCCTCAGTGACCCTATGTGTAAAATGGACATGGTAATATTGTCTTGATGATTAAATAAGAAATTGCCTGCAAAATTCTACAGTCTCTGCGATATGATAGGCATATAGTGTCATCTTATTAGGTATTTTATATTTCCAGTGTGAAATTAGCGACACTTTACAAAGGGCATCCTGGTGACTGGACTGGGTACAGACATGGATTTTCCTTACCTCAAGGGATGAGTCCCTACAAGTTAGCGTCACTGGGTCTTCATCCTTCTCCATCTTTGCCTGCACTCTTCGTCCTGCCTAGTTACCCTCTCTTTCCCTCTTTCAGATGTTGTCAATGCTGGTCTCTCTCCAGTGTTGAGTTTTGTCTCCAATTGTGGCCAGAGTGAAATGGCAGTCATCCACCAGGGGAACACCTGACCAAGATGAACACAGATGGGTGCTAGCTGTCTTGAAAACAGGGAGGTTTCAGAGCTCATTTGTGGTTGATGACATGTCTAAGACCATTTAAATATCAAAATGGAGTAACTATGCTTCAGGCATCCATATAGAGTCAAGTGGCCATTGTCGATGTGGTTTTACATACATCCCTGCATCACTGAGAACTTGAATTTTTGGAGATGTATCAAACTCAAGGACACCACTAGCCATTTTCCAAACAATGTCTGTCAGCAGCTGCCACTTGCACCCCTGGAATTTCAAAATCAAACTCTTTCAAATCTATATATTTATTTTGAACCCAAACCAGTCATTGCTTATCAAGCCCCTTACTTCTTGCCAACTTCAATCCTACTTCTTGACAAAAAATTTATATAACCTTGCAGGTTTTTGGCTTTATACACTTTCCCCATTTTGTAGTCTGTGGGGACACAGTCCAAGTGCCTCTTGGATGTGTGTCTTGTGGGCTACAGTCCTAAGAAACCCCAAATAAAAGCCTCTTTGTTCAAGCAGGACTCCGTTCTGGGAATCTGTGGTCAACACAGGGTTGCTTTCCTCTCTGCTTCCTGTGGTTTTGTCATCATTCCCCACAAGGCCAAGGTTCACACTCCGATTCTTCCCAGGACCTGTGCTGACCCTTCACTGATGACAATGTGACTCAGCGGATCAATTTACCCTTAACTGGGAGCTATTTTACAGATCTTTTCTTACACATATTGACACTTATGTAACTTGATGCTCTATATGTTGGCAAATCAGTTGAAAAGTTTTCAAAGTGTTAAGAAACAAAATTCAACTGAGTAAATGTTAAACATCCTATTGGCTTTATTCAGTGATTGTTGAATCTGGCACCATCCAGGCCAGCAGACAGAAAGGAGCTCCAAGAGCTAAAGAAGGCAAGAGATTTTACAGGTGGAAGGAAGATGAGACAAGAGAGTTACACTAGGCAGCAGGCTGGTTGCTAATTGCCAGGTTCCAGTCCCTTTGGGGATGGGAGGGGCCTTGGGGGCAGATGACCTGACTAGTCCTGATCAGGAGATTCCTAATTGGATGGTTCAAGATTCCATTTCTGTGAAATCAAAAATCTCTTCCCAGTTGACCTATCAGCCACATCATTGATGTACAGACTCTCTCTCTCTCTTCTCATTGCAGTGCAGTGCCTCTGCTTCCATCCATAAGCTCTCTGAAATGGGTGATCTCCACCCATTCAGCAGCGTGAGTGACATGCCGAGGTGGACCCCACCTCTTGCACAACAGCCAGACATTTGGAGGAGGAATCACATTCTCACCAGAGAGATCAGAATAAAAAGCTCATCCACTTACAGGTGGTGAATCCCTGGTGGTCTCAAACAAAGCCATCCTTGGCTAAAACTGCTTACTATTGTTGATCTTGCACATTTGTACTTCCATGCTTAAAGTGTTTTCCTCTGTGATGAATTGATTATTAAATGTTCCATATACTTCACCGTGTGCAGGATTTTTACTTTGGACTTGCCCTAATGATCAAGAGATGAGAAGATTAAACAAGCCTGCCTGATTTATTAAAGATTGATTCTATACAAGTTTTCTCATGAAATCTAAGTCACGTAAATAAAAGAAAACAGGGTGAAATTAAACCACAGCTCTGGAATCACTGTTTTGTGTAGTTCTATACTTTAAAAATAAATCTTGTCACCAGAGCTTCCCTTCAGCCAAGTTGCCTTAATTGGAATGTTTATTACCATGGTGATGGGCTTCTTTGGTTGTTTATACCAGAAGGGTCATGACTGGAGGGTAGTCTTTTGGAGCACAGGCTCGAAAGAAACCCATGCTATCCTACAAAAGTATATGCCACCTGTTCCTGGAAATTTCTAATTCCCCTTGGTGACTAGTTTTATACACCAGTTTTATGGGTTTGGTTTATCATCAATCTTCTAACAATAAATAAATCCATTTTTGTGTGATTTCAGATTAGGTTGCTGAAAGTTGTGAAACTGATTAATCCCATGATCAATTCCCAAAGTAAAGCTTTCCACCCTGTAAGTCCTCTCGGGACATGACCTGATCCACTGTTGGTTGAGAGTGTTTTTACATAACATGCAAGATAACACACAATTGGAGGGATGACCTTGAGAAAGCAACTTTGTATTTGCTTCACGTCACTCACATATTACAGCCATGAGATGCCAAACTCAGAGAAATAGAGGAAAGATTGGTGGTTTCCTGTGTGGGGTAAAGAGGGAGCAGTTGGCAAAAGGGAACAAGCACTCAACTATAAGATGGATAAGGTCTGAGGTTCTAATGTAAACCACGGTGGCTATGGTTGATAACGCTGTCTATGTAACTGAAATTTGCTAAGAGGGTGAAACCTAAATGTTCTCTGACACACACAGAATGATAAATATTTGAGGAGATGGATGTGTTAATTCACTAGGCAGGGGGCATCTTTTCACATTTATACCTATTTTAGATCAACATGATGTACAGTTTGAATATCTTACAATTTTCTGTCAATTCTACCTCAATAAATATGAAATTTAAAAACAGATATTGTTGCTGAACCAGGTTCACTTGCCTGATGCTCAGCAAGCCAACACTGAGACTCCAAGTTTGCAGCAGAGAAGGGTTTATTCATGAAGAAGCCAAGTGCAGAGACAGGAGAACAAAGCACAGATCCAGCTTCTGGAAGGTGAAGGGCTCAGGATATTTACAGGATAAAGAAGCAGGGTGACCTTAGGCATGAGGAAAGGTGATTGGTGGTGGGGGAAAGGTGATTGGTGGTGGGGGAAAGGTGAGGTCATCAGTGTTCTTCCCAGGTGTATCTGGATCACAGGCTTCTATGAGAGGCATGTTCATAAATGGAGGCACTCAGCATGTTCTGAGATGGGAGGTTTAGGCCCTCTGATATCAAATGGTCCCTCATCAGACCCCTGGGCAGGCCCAGTTTTAAGGGTGGTGGGTCCCAACCAGTCTTAGTTGGATTGAGCTGAACTGGAGCCAACTCGAAGTTCCTGGGAAACAGCTTAAACCTCCCTGTTACTATAGTGACCCATAGTCCGAGGCGTCATCTACAGGGGTGGTGAACGTGCTTTGTTATATATTTCCTAGGTTATGTGAAGCTTGGAGTGTATGGAATTAAAGAAAGATAGGAAAAAATAACTAAATTGAGTTCAATCAGCTGGGGCAGGTCTTCAATACGCTATTCCCTTATCTGCTGCTCTGTAACACAAGCTCAAGGATTTCTCTTAGTCACTACTTCCTGTTAACGCACTGGGACATGGTTTCAGTATTACATTCATGAAAAATGGAAGGTGATGGTACCTAGCTCCATAACACTTAGGATTATAGGAACTGAGTTAAACATCACACGATCCAAAAAGTCCCTCTGGCTGACAGTATCTGAGCAAGCTTTATTTATTACTCATTTCTGAATTACCATGTTTACCAGTATTGTTGGCTTAATGCATGCTTTACAAACAGCTGCACACTGGAAACATTTTAGAGTGTTTGCTCCTATTCTCCCAAAGTAAAATGCTGCATTTGGAGATTACCCTTTCTGGGGACTGCTTTGATTTTTTATATATTACATTGTAAACAGACATAAGGAGATATCATGAAATAATTTTCTCTATTTTTTATTATTTTCTTCAATATGACCCTTTCTCTAGTTATTAAGAGGCATATATGTTGCCTCAAAAAGGATTAGGTTGTTATCACAAGAATGGAAAGAGGAAGAACGGTCTAATATTCTGCTTTTATATTTTTAAAATAAGCTATTTAATTCCAGACTGGGAATAGTTGTTTTGAAAAGAAATCCTGTTCATCTGAAAGAGGTGGAATTCACTGAATGAATACAAGGTCCTAGAAAATAAGAATGAGGACACTCTGATAGAAGAGCAGCACAGTGGTAACCTGCCAGGCAATAGGAGGAAAGAGGAAGAGAATGACACAGGCCACCCTGTCCCAGGAGAGGAGACAACATTCATTCCGGCTGAGAGAGGAGAAGAGGGTGGACTGAGGGCTGATCTTGGAGGGTTTGTGGTTTCAGGGATGAGGGAACCTGGCTGGGTTTACTGATGGGGGATTAGAATCATCGTGGAGAGAAATCATCCCTCATCAGCAAGGTGCGCGCATCAAGAAACCCTATGGAGGCCTGTAGACCCTCTGCTGCCAGTGTGTGAGCACCGGCCACCACTGCTCAGGGGTTCGCCGTCTGTCCTGGTCTCTGAGGTTTCCACTGGTGCTGGGTAACTGCTGTGCTCGTGTCTACTGGACCACCCAGCCGAAGCCATGACCATTTCTACCCTGATTCTCTTGGAACCCTAACTGGAAAGTCTCCCTTTACAGTGACCTGGAGTGTTGTAAAGATTCCAATGGTTTGCCAAGTCAGACACAAGATGGAAGAAGAAGGAAAAATGGGAATAAAATGTCATGAACAATTTTTTTGAACTCAAATATTGTTAAAGAACTGAACCCGTTTTCTGAGGGGACGGGAAGCCCAGCAGTGGCAGGTGAGGCCCAATGGCGGCTGGTGACTCAGCACAAGGACTCTCTGGAGGACAGCCTGGGATCCATATGAAGGCTGCAAAGACAGTCCATGGCTGGCGGTGGGAAGTGACGGCGAGAACTGAGAGCTGCTGGGACAGGGCGGGTCTCTGCTCTCCTCTGGGCACCTCGTCCCTTCCCGGCAGCTGCTGTGCACACACGTCAGGATTCAGGATAATGAGTCTCGGGGGAGCGAGGCTTGGCAGGAGGTGAAGCCGGGAAGGGACCCCACGGGTTTCTCCCCGCATTAGTAGCAGCTGCTCGTGACCTGGGGCTGCCGGGTCACCTGCGGTGCTTCTGCAGGAGGGACATTCTGCCTGAACTGATGGCTGAGTGTCTCTCTACTGGAGACAAGGGAGAGGTCTGGTCTTTGCTGGGAAGAAGCAGACCATTCTGGGAAAGTAGGAAAACTGGGGGCCGGCGAGGGGTGAAGAAATGATTCTATGCGACACCTTTTGGGAGGGGGAGAGTGTCACCTAAGGGACAGAATGCATCTGGATGGGCTCACAAGTTTACTCAGGAAGGATGTCATGAGAGCAATTTTTTTTTTCCTGATATGTGGCCCTCTCACTGTTGTGGCCTCTCCCGTTGCGGAGCACAGGCTCTGGACGCGCAGGCTCAGCGGCCATGGCTCACGGGCCCAGCCGCTCCGCGGCATGTGGGATCTTCCCGGACCGGGGCACGAACCCGTGTCCCCTGCATCGGCAGGCGGACTCTCAACCACTGCGCCACCAGGGAAGTCCCATGGGAACAATATTTAGGTTTAGTCTTTAATCGAAACGGGGGTGTCTGGGTTGGTGGGCCTGAGATGGAGCCTCAGATATGAGTCACGTGGGGTCCAGGTTTGTGCTTGAGATGCTGCTGAGCCGGGGCGGACCGCCCTGTGTGGACGATCCCTTATTCACCCGGCACAACACCTGCCATGTCCCTGCACACAGGCGGGAGACACTTGACACTCAGGAGGCATCAGGTTATTGTAGAAAGAGCCCCCGCTGGCTGTCGTTGGCTGAGCGAGGACGGTGGTTACACTCACCCAAGTGCACATACGTACGTCCTGTGACGCTGTGCTTTGGGGTCGCTTCTCTGTACTGACTCTGTCTTAACTTCTTTCTTTAGGTTTCATTTTTGTTAAAAAAGTATGGAGACAGAGGAAAAACCAGGGATAAGTGGGGTAGGCACACTTGGCCCATGCTCCACATTCTAAAAAAAGAAATCAAACTAGGCCAGTTCCTGAGATGACATTTGGAATACCTGTTATAACCACCATTCAGTATCTAGCTTCCGTGAACTGAAAGCGACCTCCATCCCACATGTGCAGGTTAAGGCAGGTGGACTGGCTCGTCTGGGACCCAGGTAACGGCCACGGGAAGGGCAGGAATGGAATCCTGAGGGTGGATGACCACGTGGGTCTTTTTGTTCCAGCTCCATGAACCTCCGAGGACTTTGTGAGTAGGTTCCACTTTAATTGTCATTGCTGGCCTGAGAGATAGTGTGAACTGCAGTTTATGGATGGGGGAGTGGACATGTGAAAGACAAGTTCAAGGGCAACTCTACCAGAGGTGTTATTTATGTATAGATCCAGGAAAGAAAGCAGATATTTCATGCTCTTCCAGAAGCCTGTATTAGCCACGTGGATGCCTGATATGTGAGCGCTGCTCCCCTGACTTTAAACCCAGCCTCACCCAGCCTCATATCTTCGTGTTTATAAGTGAGGAGGTGGTGAGAGACATGTGGGTGGTGACTTCAATTGTTACTTAGAGAGCGCCCTCTATGGCTGCCATGGTTAGGTGCAGCTACGCAGTACAGATCCTTTTTCTTCTTGTTATGTCTTCTGATTCCTTTTTACTATACTGGGTTATACAAGCCTCATCTTTCGCAGCATACGGTGTTTTACCAAAAGCCTACAAACGTCACCTCCTTCAGAGGAACCTCCTGCTTCTGCACCATTGCTGTTGCTCTGAGACTGTCCCCTGCTCCATGGCCCTTTCCAAGCACTTTATTTTGATGCTTTCACAGCTAATGCTCAGACCTGCAAATGTCATTTTTCTCACTCTCTCATGGCTAATTCTCTGACCATCACATATGACACCTCTTCTCTCTATTTCCCACTCATGGCAGCCTACAGCTGCTTAGTGGGAATCCCTCTGATGGTGTCTGTCAATAACCACCACCAGGACCCAGCACACTGGCTTTCTTTCCTTCTGGTCTCTACCTGACACTCAGATCTGCTGGGGGCTCCGTGGCTGACTGTTACATGGATGTCAAGCAGGGAAGTTTACTGTTTGTGCATAGACTCTGGGAGGGTATATGCTTCACTTTTGGACTTAAAAAAATGTAATATGGAGAGATTCTACTTCAACTAGCCACTATACATCTTCATATACAGAATTTCAGACTTCTTCAATGTAAATCAACATCAGTGGCACAGCCTAATCCAAAAGGGAAGTAAGAGCTACCCCTGCTCCAATCCACTCCCAGATTAAAGATGTTTTGATCAAAATCAAGACAGGAGCACTCTTGTTCCTTTACCAAACACAGTTTGTGTGTCTGATTCACAGCAAACCAAACCCTGAGACCCTGAGGTTTGCAGCAACGAAAAACATTGTTCAAAAGGCAGCCAAGGGCTTCCCTGGTTGCGTAGTGATTCAGAGTCCGCCGGCTGATGCAGAGGGTACGGGTTCGTGCCCCGGTTCGGGAAGATCCGACATTCCGCGGAGCGGCTGGTCCCATGAGCCGTGGACACTGGGCCTGCGCATCTGAAGCCTGTGCTCCTCAATGGGAGAGGCCACAACAGTTAGAGGCTTGCGTACTGCAAAAAAAAAAAAAAATTAAAAAGGCAGCCAAGAGAGGCAACGGGAGAACAAGCCTCAGTTCCCCCTACTTGAAGGCCAGGGGCTTGAGATATTTGCGGGATAAAGAAGCTGGGTGGCCTTAGGCCTGGAGAAAGGGGACTGGAATTAGGGAAAGGTGAGGTAATTAGTGCTCTGCAGAGACATATCTGAGCAACGTGCTTCTTCGTGGGATGTATGTTCAAAAGTGGAGGCATTAGCATGCCCTGAGGGTGGAATTTCTGGTCCTCTGACCACAAACGGTCATTCATGGGGCACCTGCACAGGCCCAGGTTTGGGGGCAGTGGTCCCAACAGGTCTTATCCAGCTCAAGCTTGAGTTAGACAAAGCTGACTCCAAGTTCCTGAAAATAACTGGGGCCACATCTGTTATCTGGGTGGCATCTTGGAGGATATGCACATTGCCACAAAATAGTTAAAGTGAGCTTGCTCAGTGAAGGCAGGCTACAAGCAGAGCGGTGTTTAAAAACCTTTGACACAAGCTCAAGAAATCTACTCGTCGCCACTTTCTGTGAACCCCGAGGGCTCAGTTTCCATCATTTTCTAGCAAGTGAAGCCAAACTGTAATAAAGCTCATCATGGTGTGACCCCTCACTTGGGTTGCTTCGCTTTCAATCTTTTTTTTTCCCCGATCTTTGGTGTCACTCAGGGCTGACATGATGAACAAGATCCCTGCACCTAAAACTCCTGGCCAGATCGCGGTTGGTGCAGCAGACAGGTGTGATTGTGTGGACAGCCTAGGCCGTCCTGGTGGCTAAGGGGAGAGTTGACGGCTTCCCTATAGCTTCATCTCTGTGCACTTGTTGCCTCAGAGCACTGGGACGTATGGGGACATGATCTAAGGTGAGCATAATGTAAAGGGACCCAGGGACAGTTCACTTGATCTTTCACACAGACTTGAAGGCAGAGAGGAGACAGGAGCCTTGTAGCTTTTCTGCTCAATTAGGCAGATTCTCCCAGGGTGGGCATTTCCCTGGAATTCATGATAATGGCAAGTGTCTGAATCATAGATTTAAAATTTTGAGTTCTTCCCTTTCTTGAATACTGATTATTGGTTGGAAGTAAGACAATATTAAAAAATAGTTTACACATCCCTGGATATCACACAGATCCCAAAGCAAAACTTATTGCTGAGCCTGAAAGCAAAACCAGACTCATTAATCGTGATCACCCTTCCATTGTTCTGCCAGAGATTTCCTGCTTCAGGCTTCTCTCCTAGCAGGAGCAGTAGTGATATAATAAAATAAATGACGTAGTTTCACACACAAGGATTCTTCTGCTCTGGAATAAACAATCTTGTTTTAATCTATTCATAACCAAATTTCCTCTGAAGAGGAATTAACAACAGTCGCTTTTGTGTATATTTACATCTTTACTTATGAGCCTCCTGTGACAGGAAGACTCTTGACTTTTCAATGTTAGCAGCCACGTGGCTCATGTCCCCACTGCACAGGAAGCTCTTCGCGAGCACATGGGTATGTATCATCTTTGCATTCCTCATGGCATCTGGGTGGGGACTTGACAATATGCACAGATAGGAAGAGGAATTTCTAAGGCCGGTTCAGCTGAGAGATGAAGATAAGAAATATTGGATCATGCACCAACCTTCATCACTGGAATCAGAGGAAGTGGGTTAAGGAGCTGACATGGAAGTAGAGAAAGAGGATCTGGAGAATGACCAAAACCCTCCTGAGGACAGGAGGGTCAGTGAGCTAAATCCCTTTTCTTAGAAACCTTTACATGCTCCTGGGGCAAGTGATCTGTGGAAAGGGACCATGAAAGACCACACGCAGTGCTGGTGAATGGTCACTTACCAGACGGGTAAACAAGAAAATCAATATTTATTTCCCACACTGGACATTTTTGATAAATAAAGCTATATTTTTCAATTGAGTGGCAGGGTTTTACCAAGGCAGAACTGTAAGGTATATAAGAATAACATTTCTGAAGTATTTTTACTTCACTTATACTGTTTGTTATATAATGATAGTAGCTACCCAGGTTATTGGACTATGATAGGCTATCTGGTCACCCCCAGCTCTGACTCTCCCTTGCTCTGTGACACAGGACACATTAACTTAACCTCTCAAAGTCTGAATTTCCTCATTTGTAAAGCAATGGTGGTATGACCTAATCCACAGAGCTATAGAGGAGATTAGAGGAGATCATGGATATAAGATATTTACCATGTGGCCTAGAAGGGTAATTTCTCTTCACACATAGACCACTATCATTCTAGAAAAACATTAGGAAGAGATAAAATGGTGGAATTTTTGAGAGATAGAGTCAGAACTGGATTCTAGGACCACAGATAATTCTTATGAATTTTTCCTTCAAAATATCACTTAATTCCTTCCTTCAAAACTGCATTATTTGGGCTTCCCTGGTGGCGCAGTGGTGGAGAGTCCGCCTGCCAATGCAGGGGACACGGGTTCATGCCCTGGTCCGGGAAGATCCCACATGCTAAGGAGCGGCTGGGTCCGTGAGCCATGGTGGCTGAGCCTGCGCTTCTGGAGCCTGTGCTCCACAACGGGAGAGGCCACAGCAGTGAGAGGCCCACGTACCATTAAAAAAAAAAAAAAAAAAAAACCATAAAAAACCTGCATTATTTTTCCTAATAATATTCCAACAAACTCATAACCACTCTGCTTTCTTCCTCTCTATCCTGATTCAATCTACCCCTCACATGGCTATGAGGCTGCTCTTCTGAAGCACAGGGCGGATCATACAGTCCCCCTATTGGAGACACTGAGGCCCAGAGAACAGTCTGATGCTGGCTGGCTGTCTAGGGCTCCCTGTCTCACAGGCTTATCATGACCACCCTACTTACCCGGGGACTCACTGTGACCAATTTTTCCATTGTGCAGAATTCTTTCCACAATGACTCTCTTCTCAAGAGATTCCTTCTGGCTGTCACACTCTCTCCATTTCTCTACAGTGTCCCTTACTCATCACGTCTCAATTAAACTATCACTTCTTCCAACACTTTCATCTCCTCCCTGACCCTTGACAAAATTAATCACTGCCCTTTGTGCTTCATTTCATAGCCTATTCTACACTGTGTTACTGGTATTTGTCTTTCCCCTACTAGGGTGTGAATTCCTTCAGAATCAAAACCATTTTATATTATATTTACCTTTGAATTTCTCAGTGACCAACATAAAACTCTTGCTTATGCTCAGGCAAAAATTAGATGAATTGAAACTTAACCTCCGTGGACTTCATGATATTTTTTTCCCCAACCATAAAGTGAGGATATTGATCTACTTTTACTTTGAAATTAAAAGATATTCTAAATAAATAATGCCCCAAGCATTACAATTTGTGAAATGAACTTAGTGGTTAAAAAAAAAAAAAAAAGACAAAGTAAAATAACTCAAAACTAGTTACTGTAGATGCAGCAGGATGCTCTCCAGGGGACAGTGGCTCTCACGTGGCGTGAATGGTGGCTCTACCTTAACTGTCGCCTACACCACACATCCTAGCCCTGTGTCCACAATGAGGATTCAGACTGTCCTTGCATAGTTGATGACTTTGTAGACAGGAAGTGAACAAAAGAAGCATGGTTGCTGAGCCTCTCAGAGAGTCGCCCATAGGAAATGAGTGTGACCTCATGGAACAGTCCTGGGAACAAGGCCAAAGCCCAGAGATGTTCAGTGGCTCTAGACAAACCTGGTGGCTGTTACTTGACATGAGGGTGACCCAAACAATGCAAATGTGAATTGGGAATAAAGCTATCAGTAATACTGGGGGACCCTCTAATAAAGGCAAAAAAGGCAAGGGAAAAATATTTTCAGTTCAGCAAGAAAAGGAAAGTCCTGGGGGCTTGTCATTTTGCGAGGCATGACACAGCAGAATATCGTGGACCTAGTGACAATGTGGAAGTGAGCGTGATGTTCAAATAAGAGCTGGGAAGAAACTAGGGAGCGATTTAGAGGCCGCGGTGGCCCGTGTGGTTAGTGGAGAAACAGGAGTTCCAGATATAGATGACGTCGGTGGTAAAAGAAGCAGTAGGAGCTTAACCGGCAGCTCTGAGCAGCCTCCCTGTGTGACAGGCTCACCAGTCCCAGAGGCACGTGAGGCAGCGGGAGGAATTGCTGGGGAGGGAGGCCTGGAGCAGTGTGACAGGAGCAGTGAGAACAATGTCCTGAGGGGAAAGGGGGCTCACAGTTCAGGGCAGAGTGCAGCCCGCAGGCAGGGGCTCCCTGGAAGATTGTTCTGGACAGGGAGCAGCATGGCACTGGTCAAGCAGAAATGAGCATCGACCAAGGCTGGAGGGACAATGAAGTCAGAGCAGGTCGTGAGTAGACAATGAAAGTGGTTAAGGTGTTGTGTAAGAGCCCGTCTCTGAGGATCCTAAGGGATGCTGGCGAGGATAAGGAGACACGGACCACGAGAGCTGAGAGCCTCTGCTGGGCATGGCCAGTGGACTTGAGAGCTGGGAGGATCAGTAAAAACTTACTTTTTTATTACTTTATTATTGCAGAGGTAAGGCCCAGACAATGTTCAGATTACATTCATAAACTCAAAATGATTTTCAATAAAATTTGTCTAGTTTTACACATTTCCTCTGGGTAATTGAATTAATGCATCAAAAATAAATATACTTACTAAAGTTTTTTTTTTTTTCTCATAAAATTGGCACGGAAACATGCAAACTGATCTTCTCAGCTTTAGCCTGAGTCTCCAAGGTGTTCTCTCAGTTACTGACAACAATGTGTATTTTGAGTCTCTTTATTACAATTTTGGAAAAAAAATAAGAATATCTAAAAAAGTAGTTAGCATTTAAGCTCCACCGATTTAGACTTTCTTCCAAAGCAGAGGCAAGGGCTGTGGTTCTCAGCTCGACGTGCAATTTAAAAATCTCAGGCCAGTTGTTAAATACGCGGCCGTCCAGTCCCACTGCCACAGATTTTGCTCCACTTTCCAGGTCTGTGAGGCGGATCCTCTGTGACGTTTCCTTTTCATCTCCCCGGGTGATTCTAATGGGAAGACGAAGATAATTATCACTAAGCTTGGGGGCCAGAGGGTAAGAAAAGTGCAGAGGATTTCAACCTTAGAAACGACATTTCTCACCTGTGCTCTGCCCGTTCCCATCTCCTAAACATAAACACACAGGTGCACACACCTCCCCGGTCCCCACCAGGTATCCCTTCTCCAGACTTTACTGTATTGGAGCATCTGCATTCCAACAACAATGCTAGATTCCGAGGGTTTTCTCTTACTTCTCTCTCCCCTCATCCTCTGCTAGGTTCCTCCCCTCGTGTCCCCTCCCGATTTCCACCAGAGCCCAGGGCTGTGGCCACTCTACTCGGGACCCCACTCCGTGTATAACATGGCACCCGCCCAGACAAAATCTTAAATACTCGTTGAATAGAGGCTATTTGTGGTGTCTTACTAGCTGCTTTTTCTGCATGCTGGGAAGGCAGAGTTATGCTCTCATTTTCTGATTCACTCTTTCACCAACCCCCCAGGTTTCAGGCTCGGAGTGTTGTGTTCTCTTGCATATGGGCAGATATATTTTCCATATTCTTTTCCTTAATTTTGTTTCTCTGTCTCTCTCTTTTAGCAATAGAAAATAAGCGTTCAAACAGACACATGAGCATAATATCATGAAAATGAGGGGGGCCATTATCCCCATATCCTTGATAACACCCCACCCCATGGGGCTCCTGCCCATCTCTGCCGCCCCCCTTGAGACCCTCTCCCCATGAATCCCTGCATCTGATGATGCCAAGCTCCTCTCAGACCCTAGAACACACCAGGCTCTTTCCAACCCCTGCTCCTGTCCTTTCTGCCTGGAATACTCTTCATCTTGCTCATCACCTGCACATCCTACAAGTCTCACACTCATCTCATCCCCTCAAGGAGAACTTCCCAACACCGGCTCATGGGGAAGGGAGGCTAATCACCTGAAGACAGGAGTCAGGAAGGGCTCTCTGCGTGATAGTTCTGCAGATTCTCCCTCCATCCCGGTGCCTGACAAGGTTGTGATTCAAAATTGATATTATTTGAATGGATAAAATAAAAGACTTATGTACTTTTTTCATGATATTAGTCCTTACAGACATAGAGGCAAACAGGAACCCAGTGAAAATGTCAGGTTTTTTTTATTGGTATCCTTAGTGTTCTAAAAATCTCAACCATCAGGGGCTTTGCTAATCCTCAACCTAATCCTCAGTTGTATCAGTAAGCAAAGGAAATGACAAAAATAAAGGTTATCAATATTTTGGAATAAAGAAAAGTAAGCAAGTGATCTGTGCTCTGTTATTTCTTAATACTAATGGAAAATGCTCCCATTGGGAACACTGATGGACAAGATGAGGAACTGAAATTTCATGAACTTATTGTAAATGCTTAGGTTATCCTCATTTGGAGATAATGATACCCAGAAGATAATTAGGATTTTGTAATGTTAAAACATTAAATATTTAATGTTCACTTTATAAATTAGTTAATAAATAATTTAGTTGGCACGTGTATTTATATTTTATATTAATTGAATGTTAAGCATTATTTATAATAATTTCCTGAGAAACATTATAAATGAGTTTATGTGCTTGCAATAAACTTCTATCACAGAATAGAAAACTGTATGATAGAAGAAAAGGTTGGAAAAATAAAAATATACAACTGAAGTCAAGGTTGTTGATAAAGAACCTAGACCAAAACAAAACAAATCAGTAAGTATATAGCAGATCTGAGTGACACTATTACTCTGATGTAACAGATATTCACAAAGTACTCCATCTTCTGCATAACTATCGCAGAAAAAATGACATTTTTTTCTAGTAAACATGGAAAATTCACCGATATATCCTGGGCCAAAAAACAGGCTCAATAAATACCAAAAGATTGAATTAGGGGCTTTCCTGGTGGCGCAGTGGTTGAGAGTCCGCCTGCCGATGCAGGGGACACGGGTACGTGCCCCGGTCCGGGAAGATCCCACATGCTGCGAAGCGGCTGGGCCTGTGAGCCGTGGTCAGTGAGCCTGCGAGTCCGGAGCCTGTGCTCCTCAACGGGAGAGGCCAAAACAGTGAGAGGTCCTCGTAGTGGGAAAGAAAAAAAAATGAAGTATTACTAATTATGTTCTCTGTCCATATTTGAATTTAAATTAAAAATAAAAAAATAATATTTGAAAATTGAACACTATACTCCTTAAAAGCCCATCATTGGGAAAGAAATACCAAATAACATTTAATATTTGAAACAGAATAATAATAAAAAGGCAACATATCAAACTTGGTGAGAAGCAGTGAAAATATTTCATAATGAGGAATGGATAGCTTTAAATGGTTTTATTAGAAGAAAGGAAAAGGTTAAAATCATTTATCTAAATTTCCTTTTAAGAAGCTAAAAAAACAAAACAAACAAACAGAGAAACAAAAATCCCCACCAAGTGTCAAAGTCAAGTAGGTGAACAAAAGTAACTAAAAAGAGCAACAATCAATTAAATAGGAAATAAATCACAAAGAAAATTAACAAGGCTAAGAGTTGTTTTTTGAAAAGCTTCGAGCACCTGAGCCTGCCTAGCAGCAGTGGATCGTGCAGGGCTGATCAGAGGGATGGATGGTTGCTGTCGTGGACGCCGCTTGGGAGCCCGTGTATGCAACTCCTGTCTCTGAGGATGTTCCCGTTCTTGCAGCCTTTCCTGCTCTCACAGCCCCTCTAAATGGGCTGAGACAGTTGAGTGAGTGATTCTGGGGAAGTGGCATTTTCCTCCTCCAGTTTTCATGTTGACTTTCAAGAGGGCACCGTGTGCAAGCCGTCTCCTCGCTGACACTGCCGTCCGCTTCTCCCTGCAGAGTGAGGAGTGAGAATGCTGAGGGCAGGCTGCCGGCCACTGGCCTCTCGGCTGCGCATGGTGACAGCCTCAACTCTTAAGGGACCCGTGTTCTTGGCTCCGTGCCTCAGTGCGACCAGCCTGCTGTGCTGTCCCCCCAACTCTGTCAGCTTCTCTGGAGGCTTCACAACCCACGACCCTCTAGTCAGCTGTGAATGAGGGATGAGTCTGTTCACTTCAGTGGGGAAATAGCAAAAAGCCCCCACTCCAGCACTAGGAGAAGCAGGTGCATGAAAGACCAACTGGACAGCCTCCCCGGCCCCTCCCCAGTAAGCAGCCCATGGTCCTTGTCCCCATATGTCCAAGTGCTCTGGGCCCAGAACTGCACAAAGGGAGGATGCTGAGGAGACAAGCCAGCCTCCCCTGAGCCCAGACTGGCCTCAGCTGCCTGCCCAGCTCTCTCTATGCAGGTCCCCTCATAGTCTGGCTGAGCTTTCTAGGTGAAGGGACCCTGCCTAAGAGAAGGCGGCACTGGGTGACACCAAGGACCAGGGAAAACCAAAGATAGACAAGAGAAACAATCAGAATGACCATGGTCACCCCTGAGATAGGCTTAATATGGTCTGGCTTCTGCTAGAATAGGAGAAACAGTGTTTCTCGTCTTACTTTTTACTAAAGTGCTTTTTATCTGGGGGTGGAGTGAAGCAGGGAAGATTAAAAATTCCCTGTGGATTAGACTCTGCCACTGACATCTGCCTACTTTGAAGGAGTCTATGAGTTTTAGAAGTGAAGAAATATAGTACCTGGTTCAATTAGATTCTTTCCATGTTATGTTTTTCTTTTTTTAAGTTCCAAGAGGGAAGCATATAACCTCCTAAGAGCTCCGGCCCTCAAAGTGTACTACCCAGCTACCAGCCATGTGAGGGTCAGCCCCAGAGTCCCCAACAGCCCTGAGGGTCAGGCAGGGGTTGCAGAGAAAGGAGTCAAATGTGCTGGGTTCTGCTGGTCGTTATAAACAGACACCATCAGAGAGGATTCACTCCCTCCCACAAGTAGTCGGCTCGCCCTGAATGGGACATAGTGAGAAGAAGTCTCTTATGTGGTGGTCAGAGAATTAGCTGTGAGAGCGTCACAAGAAAGGGCTTGGAAAGGGCCAGGGGGCAGGGAGCAGCCTCAGGTGGCACCAAAGGTGAGGCATCAGGAGGCCGCTTGAAGGAGAGGGACCTTTGCAGCTGGTGGTAAAAGCACAGGCTGAAGCTGCTGAGGCGTGTGACGACCAAGGTGTTCATGAGGAAGCAGAAGACAGAGCAGGAAGGACAGGGCGGGGTGTACTGTGGGCTGTCTGTCCCTGGAGCAGCAGTAAGGGCGCTCTCTAACTGTGCACCCGACTCACCGGGCAGTGCCTCTCCTCCACGTCCTCACTGTTGAGGCCAAAGGATATCAAGGGGGTGGGAGGGGGCTGCGTTAAAAGTCTAGGTGGGTGGCGCTAACATATCAGGCATCCAAGTGGCTAATACCTGTTTTGAAAGAGCCAACAATGATCTGCTTTCTCTTTCTGGATCTGTCAACAGCCAATGATACTTCTGTGTACTGTTGACCTGGACTCATCTTTCACATGTCCATTCACCCATCAATAAAGTACAGTTCACATTGTGTCTCAGGCCAGCAAGGACACTTAAAGTGTAACCCACTGACAAAATTCCCGGAGAGTCATGACCTTGAAACAAGAAATTCCACCTGGTCATCCACCCTCATGATTCCATTCCTGCTCTTCCTGCTGCCGTTACATGGGTCACACACAAGCCAGTTCACTTGTCTTAATTTGCACACGTGGGATGGAGGTCACTTTCATCGCAGGGAAATTATATTTAATGGTAGTTATGAGAAGTGTTCAAATTTCATCTCAACCATTGGCCAAGATGGAACTTTGGATTTCAGAAAGGAAGTGGATCAGGGCCAAAGGTACCCACCCCACTTATGCCTGATTTTCTTTGGTGATATGCAGTCTTTTACCAAGAATGAAATCTAAAGAAAGAAGTTAAGATAGAGTGCAGGGCTTCGCTGGTGTCTCAGTAGTTAAGAATCCGCCTGCCAATTCAGGGGACACGGGTTCGAGCCCTGGTCCGGGAAGATCCCACATGCCATGGAACAACTAAACCCGTGTGCCACAACTACTGAACCTGTGATCTAGATCCAACGAGCCACAACTACTGAAGCCTGTGTGCCACAACTAGTGAAGCCCTCACGCCTAGAGCCCGTGCTCCACAACAAAAGAAGCCACCGCAATGAGGAGCCTGCACACTACAACGAAGAGTAGCCCCTGCTCGTCGCAACCAGAGAAAAGCCCGCGTGCAGAAATGAAGACCCAAAAAACAGCCAAAAATAAAAAAATAAATTAAATTAAAAAAAACAAAAAGATGGAGTGCAGCAGAGTGAAGTGTATCCTCCCAGTGTCACAGACTTCGGCATCTGCCCTTGGGGGAGTGTCACCACCATCACCTCTCAGCCAAAGACACGCGTTCGAGGCTCGTTGTCAATAGCCCGGGGCTTCCTATGAGGAGCTCCCACTCCTGCTCCAGCTGCGGGTTCTCATTCACCCTTGATGTGGGTCCGAGGACCTCACTCAGAGTAGCTCCACAGGTAAGTTCTAAGACACCACAGCCCTCATTAGCCACTGCGGGACTTCCCTTCCCTTCTGGAACCAGGTTCAGTTCCTTAAAAAATATTGAGCCCCAAAAATATTTTTTAAATTATGTTTTATTGGAGTATAGTTGATTTACAATGTTGTGTTAGTTTCTGGTGTACAGCGAAGTGAATCAGTTATACATACACATATCTCTCTCTTTTTTAGATTCTTTTCCCATATAGCTCATTACAGAGTATTGAGTAGAGTCCCTGTGCTATAAAGTAGGTCCTTATTAGTTATCTATTTTATATACAGTAGTGTGTATATGTCAATCCCAGTCTCCCAATATATCCCTCCCCCATTCCACCTTGGTAAGCATAAGTTTGTTTTCTACATCTGTGGCTCTATTTCTGTTTTGTAAATGCATTTATTGGTCAATTTTTTTTATGGTTCCACATATAAGCGATATAATATGATATTTGTCTTTCTTTGTCTGACTTACTTCACTCATTATGACAATCTCTAGGTCCATCCACATGGCTGCAAATGATATTATTTCATTCTTTTTTATGGTTGAGACATATTCTATAGTATCTATGTACCACATCTCCTTTATCCATTCCTCCACTGACGGACATTTAGGTTGCTTCCATGTCTTGGCTACTGTGAATAGTGCTGTAATGAACATTGGAGTACATGTATCTTTTCGAATTATGGTTTTCTCCCACATATGCCCAGGATTGGGATTCCTAGATCATATAGTAGCTCTCTTTTTAGTTTTTTAAGGAATCTTCATACTGTTTCCCTAATGGCTGTACCAATTTACATTCCTACCAACAGGAGGGTTCATTTTTCTTCACACCTTCTCCACTACTTATCTTTGGAGATATTTTGATGATAGCCATTCTGACCCATGTGAGGTGATACCTCCTTGTAGTTTGATTTGCATTTCTCTAATAATTAGTGATGTTGAGTCACATCTTTTCATGTGCCTCTTGGCCATCTGTATGTCTTCTTTGGAGAAATGTCTATTTAGATCTTCTGCCAATTTTTTGATTAGAGTTAATATTTTTAAATTATTTTTCCATTTAACTTAAAAAAATTCTTCTTCTAACAATCTTGTGTCTGATTCTGTGAGACTTCTGGAATGTTTACAGCACTCCAGGCCATGGAAAAGAGGGAGATTCCAGTTAGCATTCATAGAGTCTCAAGGAACAGGTGGACATCACTTCTGATGGGCAGTCCCTGGAGGCATAAGGGAAGCATTTACCCATGGGAACCAAAAAAAAAAAAAAAAAAGAGAGAGAAAAGAAAAAGAAAAGGAGAGCAGGTAATGCCCTCCTGAGCAGCAGTGCCCGCTTCTCAGTAATCAGCAGCAGGTCCTCTGCAGGCCTTGACGGGTCTTCCTGATGCCCCTGCTCTGCTGGTGAGTGATGCTGCATCTCCACTCGGATTCTGATCCACCGTCAGCAAACCCAGGCCAGGTCTCCTCATCCCTGACCCTATAAGCACCTGCAAGATCAGCTGTCAGTCCACCCTTTTCTCCTCTCTCAGCCAGAATGAATCTTGTCTCCTCTCCCGGGACAGGGTGGTCTGTGCCATTCTCTGTCCTCTTTCCTCCTACTGCTGGGCAGGTTATCACTGCGCTGCTCTTCTGTCAGAGTCTTTCCATTGGTATTTTCTAGGGCTTGTCTTCATTCAGTAGATTTCATCTCTTTTAAGTTAAAGAGTTTGCCTTTCAAAATGACCACTTGTAATTTGGGATAAAAAGTCTACTTTGAAAGTACAAAAATGTGGAACTTTAAACTGTTTCTCTGCATTCTTGACATAATTCTAATTCTATTCAAGGCAACATGAATACGTCTTACTGACTGGAAGAAAGCTCATATTGAAGGAAAGTTAAAAACCCAGGAAGTTATTGCACGGTATCTCTGTTTACAATCCATTGTATGAGAAATCAAAGGAGTCCACACAGAAGGTAATCTCCAAATACCAAATACTGGGAGAATAGGATCCAATCCATTAAAGTTTCCAGTGTGCAGCTCTTTGTAAATCTTACATTAAGTCACCTGATGAACATGATAATTCAGAAATGACTAATAGGTAAAGCTTGTCCACATTCTGCCAGCTAGAGGAACTTTTTGGCTCATGGAATGTTTTACCCAGTTTCTAGGACCTAATGTTATAGAGTTGGACACAATCGACCTTCCATTGTTCATGGATTTATATTTTTTAAAAAATTTTGACCTTGTTAAGGTATAATTTACATGTAAAATTATAGGATATTTAAGGTGTACATCATGGTGGTTTGATATATATTGTGAAATGATTCCTGCCATGTAGTCACTTCGCACATCTATCATCTCATGTATTTATCTCTTTTTTTTTTTTTTTTGGTGAAAGCATTTCATTTCTAGCCTCTTAGCAAATTTCAATTATACAAAGCAGTATTATTAACCATAATCACAATGTAAACATAGTCACCATGTTTTACATTAGATCCTCAGATCTTATTCATCTTATAGGTGAAAGTGTGTTCCCTTTACCGACTTTTCCCTTTTGCCCTCACCCCAATGTCCCCCCAACTACTGTTCTACTCTCTGTGTCTATGAATTCAACTTTTTCATGGATATAATATCTGAGGGAATTCTAAAATTTCCCCTAATTACAAAGATGTTTTCTAAACGTCATCAGTCAAATTGTGTGTTATTTTCCACGTTATAGAAAAATACTCTCAGCCAACAATATGTCCGAAGAAGCAGGCCATGACCCAATAGCAGTTACAGGGGAGCATCCAGGAATATTTAGAATTGGTCACGTGACTGATGTCTTTCACACATAGAACAACTTACTTTGGCAGCACACACAAAATGGATCTATTTATAGGTAGAAGTGTGACATTGAAATATAGCCATGCAACTGATATATCAAGCCAGATACCAAGGGAGGTTACATATTTCCGGGAACACAGGGAATACACATTCGTCAATCTGTGTTCTCGGGTTCAGCATTCATGGGTTCAACCAACTGTAGTTGGGGACCTTGGATACAGAGGGCTGACTGTAAGGGACCTGAGCATCCATGTATTTTGGTATCTGCAGGGCCCTGGAATCAATGTCTCGCAGAAATCAAGGGATGAGTGTAACATGTATTTCTTTTGAGCCTGGAGACTTCTCTCTGTGTGCCAAAATACCAGTCTCTCAGTGTGCCCCGATGGCATGAATATCCAACCAGCTCATCAACATGACAACAAACATTCTAACTGTGAACTGTGCCGAAAAGTAAGCTCAGGTCACAAGATTTATTTTAAAAGTATAAAAATAAACAGATCAGGGGCTTTCCTGGTGGCGCAGTGGTTGAGAATCTGCCTGCTAATGCAGGGGACACGGGTTCAAGCCCTGGTCTGGGAGGATCCCACATGCCGCGGAGCAACTAGGCCCATGAGCCACAATGACTGAGCCTGCGCGTCTGGAGCCTGTGCTCCGCAACAGGAGAGGCCGCGATAGTGAGAGGCTCGCGCACTGCGATGAAGAGTGGCCCCCGCTTGCCACAACTAGAGAAAGCCCTCACAGAGAAACGAAGACCCAACACAGCAAAAATTAATTAATTAATTAATAAACTCCTACCCCCAACACCTTCTCAAAAAAAAAAAAAAGAGAGAAAAGAAAAATAGAACAGTGCTGTCAGAGTTGTGGTTTTATTTTTCATATTTTTGGTTTTAGTTACGTGGCTGAAATTTAATAACAAAAATGTACTGAGTTAATCTGTGACAAATTAGGCAGGCTTCGTTTATCTTCTCATTACCTATAATTGCACAAGACCAAAGCAGAAACCTGGTCTTTGTGGAGTACATTTGATGGAACACTGTATAGCGACTTCATCACAGAAGAAAACACCTTGAACCGGTGAGCAGAGATGTGCAAGATCGAAAATAATGAGCAGCTCCCGCCAAGAAGGGCTTTGTTCACATCTCTCAGGGACTCGCTGGCAATAAGTGCAGGAGGTTTTTCTCTGGCCTAGATTGTGAGGGTGTGGTTAGCATGCCAGTCATGCTCTTTGCAAGGTGTGGGGCTCATCTAAGCATGTCACTCTGTTGAATGGGTGGGGGTGGCAGATCCCAGAGAGTGTGTGGAGGCACAGGAGCGGCTGTCCGGTGGTGACAGAATGGAGGTGTCAACAGGGGACCTTCAGGTCAACCAGGGGAAAGTTAAAACGTACCGAACCTTGGTTCAATTATTTCTTCTGCCATTGAGTCACCAAGTTTACACGCTTGCACTCTGGATGATAATTTCTGTAATTTTAATAACTGTATCTCCGGTTTAGAACCTTCTGTTAAAAAGAAGAACACAGGCCCAAAATGGAGTTGCTCACCTTAAGCCGCATGTAGCTTAATTATAGTTTCAGCTGCCCCAGCAATGGTATCTTAAACCAGTCAATCAGGAACTCCTGGTCAGCACACGTTAGGTCATCTGCCTGACAGACCCTGGCCTCACTTAGAAGGAGACTAACCTCGAAATAATCAGCTAGCTTCTTGCTTCTATAACTCCCGTGTCCCTGCTCTCTTCGTCCTGTAAAACCTCCTGCCTTGTTTAGGTCTTTAGCTCTCCTTTCTATCCGCTGGATTAGAAGCTGCCTGATTCATGAATCACTGAATGAAGCCAATAAGATCATTAAAGTTGACTCAGTTGGATTCTGTCTTTTAACACTTCCAAAGAAATTCAATGAAGAACGTCAGGTTATATAAGTCTATTGAGAAAAATCCGTAAAATTGCTTTGTGTTAGATGTTAAATCCATCTGTTGAAGGACTTTCAGGTTTTGCAAGAAGGGAGGCTTACCCAGGTCCTGGGAAGACCTGGAGTGTGGAATTTGGTCTCCTGGGGAATGATGCCAAGGCTACAAGCAGCAGACAGAAAAGCAGCCCTGAAATGTGCTGAACCTTCCCTGGCACGAGAAGGCGAGTCCTCTGCTGTGGTGAGTCTTGGTCAGATGTTCCCATTGCCGGGTGACTGACATTTCACACTGGCCACAACTGAAGACAAAACTCAACACTGGCGAGAGTCCAACACTGACATCAGAGGCAGGAAAGAGGGAGGAGAGGGGAACCAGACAGGCCCAAGAGTACAGACCAAGGTGGAGAAAATGAAACACGGAGTGAGGGTGCTTGTTGCAAGGATTCATCCCAGTGAAGAAAATCCAGTTATGTGTCCAGTCCAGTCAACAGGATGCCGTTTGCAAAGGGTCCCAGACTTCACACTGAACATACAAAATAAATACTAAGTATGATGACATTGCATGCCTATCATGTCCCAGGCACTGCAGAATTTTACATGCAATTATTAATTTAACCTTCAAGACCATATCATCATGCCTGGTTTTACTAATAAGGAATCTGAGGCTTAGATGGGGTGAGGGACATGCCCTGAGTCACAGCTCCCACGAGGCAGAGCTGAGAGGCACCCCAGGTCTGTCTGTAATTCTAAGCTGTGTTACCAGGTGGAGCACGAAGTCAGTCAATGCTCAGGACTTTATAGAAAATAGAAAGTACCTAAAAGTAAGTAAAATACTTATATGGGAATTTCTGCAGAAGAAGTTGAGGATTTCGTTACCCAGGGCTGTAGTATTACTAAGTTATACGCTGTCCTGCTGCACAAGTGCTTCCCCCTCCGTGACTGGCGGGCGGCAGGCGGCCTGAGGCTGCGGCGTCCCCTGCGGGACCCTGGCCTGACCTCTGCTGTCCGCGGGCCCCTCTCCCGTCCTCTCCACTTCCCGCCTCTTCTGCTGTGGCTCCTCCCACGGCCCCTCCCCAGGCGCTGTGTGCTCCGCCCCTTCCGCCTGTCGCTTCTCTCTCCTTCACTCGCTTTCCTCTTGCGGTGATGTCGCTGCCTTTGGTTTCCACGCATGACTCCGTTTTCACATTTTCTCTCCATCTGCTTTGAAGGCTCTGCTTCTCCTGGGGTTTGGTCTGCTCTCGGGATCCTGATCCTCTAGGGAACCTCACTCCATCCTCATCCTCAGGTCGTGTTCTGTGTGAATTCCCTGGTCACAAGGACTTTTGTCCCCTCTGCCCACCCTGACAATAGGGCCTTGTTGACCAGGTCACTGTTCATCACTGTGGCCTTGAGGTCAGGGCAGGACACATAACTCACGTCCTCAGGGATGTTCAGTGTCAGGAGGAACTTATCTACTTCCCGATGTTGGCCGAGGAACAGCAGTGGCTGTGACATGTATGTAGGACGTCCCCATGAGGCACGGGATCAGGCAGAGTCCAGGTGGAATGACAGGAGGCTGTCTGTGAGGGAAGGTGACAGGTTGTCCTGGCCAGCCCTCTCTCCAGGGACAGGCTGACACCCCTGTTGACTGAAGCAAATGCAAATCAACCAGCGTCCCGTATTCGAACCCCCATCAGGAAATGGCTTCAGATCCTTGTCCCTTCCAGCAGGTGGGTGTCTGTGAGTCCAGGAGAGACAACGGGGGACACAGGAAGCCAAGCCAGGAGGGAGGTCACAGCCCACTGATCCTGCAACCACCAGCCCCCACTGGGGAAGCAGAGACAGACAGAGGGCTGCCAGTCACCAGTTCTCACTAAGGGAACATGGCAGGAGGCTGTGGCCTGAGACCCATTCCCCAGAACCTTCGTCATGTAAAAATCAGAAGTAGCCATTGCTAGAGTCTGTTTAGCAGCAGCTCTAAACCTACTACACCTGCTTGCTACCAGGCCAAGGTGAGGTCAGAAGAAACTGTTGCCATCACACCTTTGCACTCATTTGTTCATTATTCAATATTTACTGAGGACTGACCGTTCTTTTTTTTTTTTTTTTTTTGCGGTATGCGGGCCTCTCACTGTTGTGGCCTCCCCCGTTGCGGAGCACAGGCTCCGGACGCGCAGGCTCAGCGGCCATGGCTCACGGGCCCAGCCGCTCCGCGGCATATGGGATCCTCCCAGACCGGGGCACGAACCCGTATCCCCTGCATCGGCAGGCGGACTCTCAACCACTTGCGCCACCAGGGAGGCCCTGAGGACTGACCGTTCTTATCACTAAGAATACCAAACCAAACCCAATCACCAACCAACAAACATCCCCGCCCCCCAAATCTTATCTGTAAGAAACTCATCCTTTCATGGCGTGATAGAAAGTAAAGGACCATCACAATGCAGTGGAGATTGCTTGCTTTGTGTAGGAGTCACAAGGACGTTCCAGTTTTTCCTGAAAACCAGGAAGGTTCCCCATCAAGTAGGGGATGGGGCTGACCTGAACGGCAGAGCTTGTGAAAATGAACCAGGATCCTGGCCTCCTCTTCTCCTCATGCTCATGCACAAGCTCTGACCACACCGGCGGACGCACCATCTTAGAAATCTCTGAGCACCCTCTGACCCAGGGAATTTTCGATTATTTTCTGTGGCTTGATGAAACTTGCTACTACTGCAGCAATAAATAGCTCTTTCCTTCTCTGTCTTCATGGCCTTTACTAAAATGCCACTTCCTTAGAGAGAGATTCCACACGACCCATGGAAAGTATCAGTCCCGGTCTCTCTGTCCCCTTGTCCTGTTGTACCATTTCTTGTAGCTCCTACAGCCTCCAGAAATGGGATCTTAATTCCAAGTGCGGGCTGTGGGTGAAGGGAGGTGGGAAGAGAGCATGGGGTGGCATCTTCTCCCCACAGGCTTTACTGGAGGACGAGCTACTTTCCTTCAGAAACAATGCAGACATATCAACTCTAGATTGATTGAAATTCAAAGTGAAAGACAAAAATCAAAATCTTTAGACACCTACATAAGGAATGCTCTTATGATGTCACGGAAAAGAAGAACTTCTTAAAAATTCACGCAAAGTGGAAAACATTAAAGAAGAAGATTGATAAATACTATCATGTTATGATTAAGAACTGCTACTAAAACACAACTTAAAAAGAAGGAAGACATGAATTAAGTGATTGGTGAAATCATTATAAACAACTTTAAAAAATCAACAATAAATGTTGTCAAAAAGACATCAACAGGCATTTCATGGAAGGTAAAATATGGATGTCCAGTGAAGATTATCAGAGATGGTCAGTCTCATTGGCAACAAATTAAATGCAAATTAAAATCCCAGTCAAACACTTTTCCACATTCCACAGTTGGGCAAAGGTTTAATCATAGCAATAAAAACATTGGCTCACATGCAGTATAACAGGAACTGTCATTCTAGTTTAGTAGGAATATCAGCAGTGATTATATTGTACAGCTAGTAAAGTACATTCCTGAGGTCTTATTAATTGTTACCCAAGACACAGAGCAGACACATGTTAACCAGTTACACAATAGTAATGTGAGGAAATATTCAAATACTCATTCCAAATAGATTGGATAGATTTTGGTATATTTAAAGTATGGACTACTAAGTAGCAAAAATAAAACACCTGCATGCAGCAACACGGATAAAGCTCAGAAAAAAATACTGGAAACAAAATAAAAATTACACCTCAAACAGATAATCATTATGGGATTTTACTTATATAAGGGACCAAAAGAAGAAAAGCCAAAGTGTTGTTTAGGATTTCATATGCATGTGGGAGTCTCCAGTGAAAGCCAGGGAATGTCAGAGAGTTGAGAGGCAGAGAAGAATTAGAATGTTCTATGTCTGAAGGTGGGTGGGGAGAATATGAGTATTGTTTACTACACGCTTACTTTACCTATGCAGTTTCTTTACATATTTCTCAATAAATAATGTATCACACGACAAAGTAAATTACAAGCGGCATTTATATATATAATTTGGTACACTAAACTTCAAGAAGGAAATAAAAATATTTCTATGATCTTGAGGCAAGGAAGACCTTTTTAAACTATTATGAAGTGAATGTGTCCCCCAAATTCACAGGTTGACGCTCTAACACCCAGTACGTCAGAATATGGATGGACTTGCAGATGGGCCTTTAAAGAGGTAAACCAATTAAAAGGAGGCTGTTAGGGTGACCATAGTCCAGTCAGACTGCCTCCCTGTAAGAAGAGGAAATTTGGCACAACACAAACACAGGGCTATGTGCACAGAGGGAAGACAATGTGAGGACACACTGCGGAGGCTGCCATCTGCAAAGCCAGGGAAGAGGCCTCAGGAGAAAGCACAACTCATGGCATTTTGACCTTGGACTTCCAGCCCCCAGAACTGTGAGGAAATAAGTTTCTGTTGTTTAAGTGCCCCCGCCCCCAGCAGGCTGTGGTATCTGATATGGCAGCTACAAGAAAATGATACATAAGCATTATCCTGATGGCCAAACTACATAGGAAAACCTTAAAGGGTTTTACTACACAACATTGTTCAAGTCTTATAGGTCGAGAAATAAGAGGAGAACTACAAAGGAAAAATGTTATTTATAACATGGTTCATGAAAGTCTGATATTCCTGATAAATAATTCCTACAAATATATAATAGTATAAATATTGTAGCAGAAAAAAATGGCAAGATACATAAATGGGAGAATTCAAATGAAGAAATACAAATGGTTACTAGAAAACAGAAAAGGAAATCAACCTATCTGTATAAATTTAGACTGAAATATTTTCCTTTCTCTGAAGAGAAAAGAATCTTTTTATATAATATCTTACCCTCTAACAAAGACTCTAGCTTTCATCCATAAAGATCTGCATGCTCTTCAATTTTTTTCTGCTTGACCCTTTTGCGGTACATGCAAATCAAAACTTTCAAAATGGTTTCTGTTTGACGTAGAAATTTCTGTTGTCATTTGTGGGAAATTATATCAAATACATAATTAGGTATAATATTTTAACTATCAGAATGCTTACTCTAAAATGAGAAATAATCTTAAGTGTTCAGCAATAAGATTTTGGGGAAATAAATCTAGTACCTTCTATATCAGGCAAATATTTAAAATGGAAAGGAAATAAAACAAGAAAGATCGTCTCTTACAGGTAGATTTTTTGGTTGTGAGTTGCAGGTGAATTTAAGTATCTCGTTTCGTGATTCTCAATATTTTGAAAGGTTGCTACAATAAATATAAAGTATTTTGGTAATAAGAGAAATCTGTTACCAGAATTTGAAGACTACTTCAAAAGAAACACCAGTACAAGCACTGAGCTCTGAGTAGCAAAGGAGGTGAACTTCGTATGGGTGTGAGGCCCAGGAATCAGACTTCCCTGGATTTAAATCTTGGTCATTCACTCATTCACTCTGTGATCCTGGCCAAGTTACTAAAGCACCAAATTTTAGTTCTGTGTTCTCGAAAATCAGGAGAATATTTGTGTTGCTTCAGTGATTTGTTACGAGGATTAAATAATATCCTTATATTAAGGGTTCAGGTGGGCACAGAAGAAGGCTGCCTCCTGCCCACCCTCCAACCACATACAAGGGAGAGTGGAGTTTCAGCTGGAAGTCATTATGTCCATGTGGATCAAGGGGGATGGAGAAGTAGACACAAGTCAGGAGCGATGAGAAGGGTCCAAAGCAGGACCAGAATCCATCGCTAACAGTGACCACCCTGTGGCCCATTTAGACAAGTAACACATAATTATCTTAAATCATTCATAGGGTTTTCCGGGGATTGCTCCTTGCCCTGAGATATGTGCTAATCCACACATGACTTCATGTCATTCTCCACACAGCTCTAGCACGCGGTAGTATTGTCATCTCTGCTTTAGAAGTCAGGACAGTGAGGCATCGTCCCTGCTTGCATCTGGACGCCCGGTGCTCAGCGGCTGGTTAGTTGAACATGCAGAGACCTCAGAAAGCCTCTCCGCATCTCCCTGTCCCAATCAGAGGCCCCCAGACCTCCTCAGTCAGGTGTTGGGCACACAGCTGCTCCCCTTGGTGTCCTGAGGCTCCCCTTTTCATGATCCGCCCTTTCCTCTCAGGAGAGGGGCTTCTGAAATGATTTTCTTGAGGAAACATTATCAGTGTCACCCCTCCTCAGTCTAACTCGCAATACAAGGAAATTTCACTTACCAGTGTTATAATAAAGCTGCTTAAAAAAAAAAAAGATACATTTCCCTACCTGTATTTGTTTCCTATTGCTGATATAACAAATTACACAAGTTCCTTCTCTTAGAGTCCTGGAGACAGAAGTCCAAAATGGGTCTCACTGTGTGGACATCAGGCGTGAATGGCACTGTGTTCCTTGGAGGTTCTGGGGGAAGGTCTGGTCCTTTGCCAGCTTCTAGGCACCCCCACACTCCTTGCTTGTGGCTCCAGCATGCACTGCACTCCCGCCCCGGTCACGTCCTGCCATCTCCTCCACCTGTGACCTTCTTAACTCTCTCTTTCACTTCCGAGGAACTATGAGATCACAGTGCACCAACGCAAATAACCTAGGAGGGTCTCCCCAGCTCAAGACCCTTAATTTAATCACCCTACACAAGTCCCTTTTGCCAGGTGACTTTACAATTTCATACTGGTGATTAGGACCTGGACAAATTGAGGGGCCATGTTTCTGCTGGCCACACTACCCTTCTGCGTCATTTGAAAGGACATTAGTTAACATAATTGAAAATTTACTTCACAACCCTTTAGAATACAACTAAGTAGTAAAATATGAGTTACAGATAATCAAACAATGGGGGTAATCAACGTGGGTCATAGTAGATGTTACAGAATAATGCTTTGTTAGTTTGTCACCAGCAAGAAGCAAGGCGTGCACACTATATGGGTGACAGCCTGTCAGGGCAGCTTCGTGGAAGACGAGGTTCGGAGGGCTGGTGGAGTCTGCACAGCCAGGGGTGAACCAGGAGGGGACCCCGGGAAACACAGGCCCAGAATCCAGTGGACAGCTAGGCCTGCTATGGGGTTTAGGCAGGTGGAGCCGAAGACATTAGGGTGGCGGCTGGGTGGGCAGCGTGCAGCTGTGGGTGCGGGTGCCCCTGAGATGCTGAGGCTCCTCACTTCAGTTATTTGCGCAAGTACTCCGCCCTCTTTAACACCTAGTCTCACTCTGGTGTCCCGATCTAGAGTCCATTCAACACAAAACACAACACAGCACAGTCCTCAGACAACAGAGTGACTTCCCGACCATTGAGGTCAAGGAGAAGCACAGGGAAAAACAAAGGCCTTGAGTGAAGATGGGTGAACCCCACTTTGATTTGAGGGCACGCAGGGTGGATTAAGGCAGAGAGCAGGGAGGCGCTCCTGATAGGTGCCCATGGCCTGGAGCAGGTGTCCCCAGATGGCCTCCGTTTATCTGCCCAGAACTCGCCCAGACCCTCCGGAGCTCACGTCGCTGCCCCTGCGGGTGGTGGACAGCGGGGGCCTCCTACTTTCACAAGCGTCTGTGGGCCCGTGCACGGGGTCGGGTGGGGTTCCTGGGAAGGCCGTTGGGGCACCCCGAAATTGGGGAAGGGAGCAAGGACAGAGGGAGGGCTCCGCGCTCCAGGGCCGAGGGACAGGCAGTGTGACTGCTTCTTCGGACAGAAAAACAGCCGCCGTCCAGCGGGGCACCTTCAACGACCGAGCAGCTCAGACCCCGAGGAGTTGGAGCCGGGCTGCACTGTCCCCGCTTGTCAAGGGTCGGGGGCGTCAGGGAACCCTGGGGCGCAGCCGCGAGTCTGGAAGCCCGGGGACCTGCTCTTCGGAGACTCCGCGGACACCACACAACGCGTGCCTTGGAGCTGCCGCCCCGTTGAGCCCGGGCTCCCGTCTAAGTCTGGGGGCGCAGGGACGCTGCCTCTTCCCCCCACCCGACTGCCTGCGGGCCTGACGCCCAGGGAGCGGGAGGATGGGATGCTCTGGCCCCTGTGTTGTCTGCGTGCTGCTCGCGGGGCCGCTGCTGGGACACCAAGTCCACGCCGCACACCGCGAGTCCCTTCTTTGATCCTTGTCTCTGGTGTGAACGGGCCCATGTTTCCATACTGGTAACAACGGTTCTATAAAATTATTTTGTAGAAGGCGTTCGGTCCCCTGCCAGAACAAGGCGGTTCATGAATCGAAATGCCAGTCATCCTTAAGCTTTCGCTGTGAGTCTCAAGAGCTGGTCACAGCCTCAACCACATTTGGGTGCACAGAGCACAAAACAGCTGCCACGCTCCGCTGGCCATTAGCCGTCAGAGAAGCAGGACTCAGTGGCCGGACTCCACGTCCAGGGGTGGGGCTGGAAAGGCAGCTTTATGTCCCTCTGGGAGACACTGTAGGTACTGGTGACGTGACGGATGAGGAACTGTACCCAGCAAGTAGCTGTTGCTCAGAACTACTGGGGGCCCTGCACGCGGCAGAACAGGGCGCACAAGGACAGGACAGCTTTCACTCACTGCCGGTGGCTGGGGACGCCATGATGAGGAGGCCATGCATGGGGGGCTGGGCATCTTGCGGGAGGACTTGACGGGGAGCCTTTGGTAATTTGGTGTTTGTTTTGTTTTTATATTTTCTGGCATGTGTCTAATGCAATCAGTTTATTTTGGAATGCTTATCTCTAATATGTGTCGGTTCCACTGGGGCTCTATAGATCAAGCCATGGCATCCTGCATCCCCTCTGCCAAATTGTGACCCAGCCTGTGCTGGTAAGACCTGCAAGTTAAGAATGGTGTTTATAATTTTAAATGTTAAGAAATTAAAAAAATAATTTTGAGGCTTGAGAATTATATGACAGTCAAACTTCAGTGTCTATAAATAAATAAAGTTCTATTGGAGCACAGCCATGCTCATTCATTTACCTTTTATCTGCAGCTGCTTTCCTGCTGCAATAATAGAGTTGAGTAGATGCAACACAGGTCATGTGACAAAGCCTAAAAGATTTACTATGTGCTCTTTAGAACATTTTGCCTGACCTGGGTTAGGAAAGTAGTATTTTTTAACACTACATGTTGGAGTTTTACCTAAAGAGCACGTAAACTTAGGAATTTTTGCCGTGTGAAATAAACCTTTTTTTGGTAAATATAAAACTGGAGACATTACCCTCAGTAATCTTGGTTAGAATAAACACTAAGACACAAAAGGTCCAATGTTTACTGCTCTGGGGAGGGAATCCACCTGCTGCCTTCTGTCATCTAAGAAAAAAATCACAATTCCCTGTTACTGAAATACAGCTCCCATCTGTTGGAGCTTCAGCTATAAAAACTACCAGGTATTTTCGGAGTATCAAAACAGTGCATCATAAAGCACAAAACTATTTAGTTTGAAATTGGGTTTGGAGACATCTCTTTTGACTGTGGCAGTGTTTCCCAGAGTTCACTGAATATGTACGTTTTTTAAAAGAATACGGGGAGAAGTCAAGATGGCAGTGTGGGAAGATGAGGAGTTAGAGTCTCTCCACAACTAGGGCTCCTGCCGGCCGCTGGTGGGGAACTCTGACCCCCAAGGAGACGGGAGGAACCCCAGAGTGAACGGGTAGGACATATGGTGACTGAAGGGGGAAGAGAAGTGTAAGCCAGACAAGATCAGCGCCCCTGATGCTGGGGAGATCAGGAGAGGCAGGTGGGAGGGACTCTCCAGGAAGAGCAGGAGAGGAGTGGAGGGCGATCGCCTGACCCACTTGGGCCGGAGAGCTCGCTGAGCTCCTCAGCCTGTTCCCCCCTTCCAAAGCCCCATGCAGGCCGAATGGGTCCTGGGGGCATAGGAGGGAGGCTGGGGGGATCAGGAGAGGTAGGCGGTTGGGGCCCTCCCAGACCGGAGGAGGAGAGGCGAGGAGAGGAGGGCGTTTGCTCTACCCATTCGAGGACAGGAAGCCTGATGGGTTCCCAGGTGACGTACCTGCCCTCTGAGAGCAGGGATGGGAGGCACGCGTGGGGCCCTTCTGTTCCTTGAGCCTAAGCCCCACCCCCACAGACCCCGGAGACCTTTCCAGCACTATGCGTCTTGAGCATTGGCCCAACCCACCGCCCAGATCACCATTAGTTAGCTCCCAGGATGAGGGAACAGGCTGAAGAGCCCAGGTCTGCAGAGGTAAGTTTACACAAGGTCCCCACCTGCATCTGGGCCTGGGTGGAGCAGAGATATTTAGGGGCTGGGATGCCAGCTCCTGCCTGGAAGCTATAGTAGGAGGGGTCAGAAAAGCAGCAGGTGTGGCCCAACTTTATTTCTGAAGACACTCACCTTTCTGGCTCCAGACACCAGGCTATAGGGAAGACTTGATTCTTGTTTTTCAGAATTGCTTTAGCTATTCTAATTCCTTTGCCTTTCCAACTCAGATTTTTTAAAAGAAAAATGCATATCTTGTTCTTAGTACTGACTTTATTTATTTTTGTTAACAACACTGGAAGTTCTACAAATGGTATTTTCATTGAATAGTTCATTATCAACATCTTTCTAAGTCAGGACCTATAGATAGATCTACCTCATTTAAAAAAGTATCAGTAACCCAAACACAAATTGGTAATAATGCATTGTGGCGATGCACTAACTAGAATTTATTTACCTAATTCCTCTTAATGGCTATGGTTTTAAAATCCTCTGTTTTTATATTTAGTAATGCTGATATCAATATTCGTATTACACATGTAATTTGCACAAACGTTCCCCACACAGCCGTTTGTTATTTGACTGTGCTTGTGGAATATGTAAAGATCAATTTGTGGTCATGTTTACCATTCATTTCTTTGATGGCTTCTGAACGTTTGAAAGAAATGCTTCACAAGGACTCCACTATGAAATCACACACAGAAATACTCATACATGTTTTTACCGAGTACTTTCATGGTTTCAGTTTTTCACTCCACACAGCCCGAGTCCCCGAAAAATCCCTAAGTCCGCCCCTGTGCTCGGGGATCCTTCGCTGCAGCCTCCCGGCGACATCCTCGCAGCTCCCTCTCCGTTTCTGTCTGCTGCCGGGGTCGGGCCGCGTCGTACCGAGCCGGGAGCCAGCTCCGAGGCGGACGCCCCGGGACAAGCTCGGGCGTTTGGGCGGCCCGCCTTGCACCTTCGCCGCCCGGCGATCGGGATCCGTCCCGCGTACGTTCTAGCCGGTTGCCGGGCGCCACATAGCGTCCAATTTGAGACCGTCCCTTCCCTCCGGAGCTTCGGCGACTTCCGCGACGGCTGTGACTCGGCCGCCTTGTCCGAGACAGAGTTCCGGGAGGCGCTTATGCTGGCGGCGACTCTCCCGGTGGCGCCGAGGCGTGGGCGCTTCCTGCTGTAGCGGGAGATTGGCTGAGCAGGTTTATGTGGTGTGAGGCCGGCCTTGCGCTTCGTGGAGCTGATTTGGGTGGTCCTGGCGGGTCTACCAGGAGGCCCTGGTACCCCTCCGGCCGCAAGGCTGAGCGTGGTTATAGGCCACGGTGTCCGTGCCCGACGTCCTCCTCCACGTCCTGGTGGTCGTACTTTCTCAATTTTTCCGAGTCAACGGGAGGTGCGGAACGAGACGGATGTACTCGGACGGCGCTTGGCCTCCCCCGGCCTCCCCGCTTGATCCCGTACTTATTCACCTATTTTTTACGTCTCTCGCCGGAGCGGGGACCGGGCCGGATGGCGAAACGAGGAGGCACTGAGAGGGCAACAGCGGGCCTCCCCTTCCTCCTTCCCAAGGGTCCATGACGCCACGAACCACAGGGCTTCCGGCGGTACGTTCTCTACGCCTTGGGCGCCCGGGTCCGTCCAGGTGCCTTCGCGGCAGTTGGGCTGCTCCCCGGCGTCCACTTTCGTTTGTCCATGTCCCACGCGAAGCGGTCACGGGGCTCCGTAGATGGGATTCCTCTGCAGGTCAGGCTGTGTCTACATTGGCAGCGCCCGTCGTCTCGTCTCGTGTTCGCTTGGGCGCAGTGCTTGTGTGTCGACAGCACACGCAGGTCCCCTCACCGCGGCGGACGACACGAAATTTCGAAGGCGAACGGGGAGGACGCTCCAGGCGCGGCGGCCGTCCCACTTGGGCCTCGGTGGACGGAGCCCATAACAAACGTTTGGGAAACGGTGTGCGGCCTGGGCCGTCCTCTGCTGGTCGGGAGGAGCCCCGAGTCCGGAAGCAATCCTTGTGAGCGGTTGTCTCAGGCTCCCCCAGGGTATAAGCTCTCTCTGTGGATCCTGGGAATGGTCTCTGGACCCGCGGGCGGACACCACGGACCGAGCAACGCGACGGTTGGCGGCCTGGGTCGCCCACAAGAGTTAGGGCGGCGACTGTACGCCTGCGCCCTTGCAGGACCCGTGTTCGTCCCGCTGAGGTTCGCACCAATTGAGCTTCACCTGGTGGCTCCTGCAGTAAGGTGGACCAGATGGCTTGGCAGCGAGACTGGGGACGACAAAAATGTGCATTGGATTATGATTCTTTTTTTTTTTCATTGTAAGACTCACCACAATGTAGGCATTAATGAAATAAGAAATCCCGAGGTTTTGGTAATGAAAATTACCATTGTTTTTGTTACTCAACACTAGTGTAATTATCACCATTGTTTGCAGTTACTTTTAAAAACACTGACTAAAGTTTCTTTATCCCCAGAGTATTTGAAGATGTTGAAAGAGGGTTTCCAGAATACAGAATTTTGTATATACGCCTGGGAGTCAGGGAACTCCTCCCTCTAATCACAGCAGCAAGCAACCTGGAAAGCCAGACCCAAATCTGTGCAGCAACAAACCCCAAGGGTCAGTGATTGCTCAGCAACTGCCAACTTCCTCATTTTTCATCCTTTGCATTCAGAACCGAATGTAGGAAAGCCAAATATGGTGCCCTAGGCAGTCATGTGGGCTTCCCCTCTTCCTGTCCGCCGCCTCCAGCTTCCTCACATCACAACCTTCTTTTTTGCCACCAGAAAGCAAATCTGCGTGTGCTTTGGTCAGTGTAACGTGAGGTGTCTCCTCATGTCTACAGAGCTCAGTAGAATGAGAGTGAGAACCAACCAATAAACAAACAACTCAGGATCATATGTGTTTTTGCTGTTCTTTTCTAAAAATCACATTTACTCATGACGATTTTTAAAATGAGATAGATACACATATCATAAAATTCACCCTTTCATAAGTGTACGTTCAGTGATTTAGAGACGACACAGAAAGTTGTACAACCGTCCTCAGTACTCTCAACTCGGAAAGAAATCCAGACCTCATTATACAGCCACTTCCCCTCCTCCCCCTTCTCCACTAGCCTTCAGCAACCCCTGTGTGCTTTTTGTCTATGGATTTGCCTGTTTTGTATATTTCAAGTAATTGGAATTGCACAATTCTGGCCATCTTTGTCTGGCCTCTCACACTTAGTGTCATGTCGTTGAGGGTCATCCATGTATTAGCCTGTGGTTGATTCATGTGTTTCACTTAAGAATTTGCCATTCTAAGGCTTCTCTGGTGGAGCAGTTGTTAAGAATCCGCCTGCCAATACAGGGGACACATTTTCAAGCGCTCGTCTGGGAAGATCCCAAATGGTGCTTAGCACCTAAGCCCATGCACCACAATTACTGAGCCTGAACTCTAGAACCCGCGAGCCACAACTACTGAAGCCCGCAAGCGTAGAGCCCGTGCTCTGCAACAAGAGAAACCACCACATTGAGAAGCCCGTGCACCACAATGAAGAGTAGCCACCACTCGCCGCACCTAGAGAAAGCCCGCTCACAGCAACGAAGACCCAACCCAGCCAAAAATAAATAAATAAGAACTTGTCGTTCTAGACCATTAAGATATACACACGTACACAGACACTTTCTATAATTATTTTAATGTGAAAGGTATAGAATATATACATTCCATCATAACCATTTTATGCAGACAAGTCTATGGTATTACATTATGTTTTCCTGCAGATCCTCAACTTGCTCCACCATCCTACAGCCGCCATCAGGTCCAGCGGACAAAAGCGCAGTCCTGTTGTCTTTTCTCACAACCCCACAAACCACCCACCCCGACCAGGACTCCACCAATGGGTGCCTCATGCTGGCGGCCAAAGAAGAGAACAGCTGTGCAGGGGATGGGGGAGTGGCGGCAAATGGAGAGAGAGGCGGAAGGAGACAGAGGGGACAAAAGCCTGACCCCCGGAACCCACAGTCTCCCAACCAAGTACAAACCACGTGTCCTCAGACGGTGTGGCCGTTGATGATGGCATTCACGGGGGAACAATGCCAGCCAGGCTCCACTCCCCAGTGTGCTCTGAGCCCTGGGCTTCCCAGGCTCCTGTGTGTGGGCTGCTTCTCTCACACCCTTCAGCCCTCTGTGGACCACACGCTCAGGCTGGGACTTTTGATTTCCCAGGAGACTGTGCACACTCTGGGGTTGTGGCCAGTTGCAAAGATCAGGACCAACCAAGAGCAAAGTCCTGTAAGGTGAGGACCAGCCAAGAGCAAAGTCCCGTAAGGTCAGGACCAGCCAAGAGCAAAGTCCCGTCCCCTATATTTCAATGCCGCCCTGACACCACCCGCCCTTCTCCTACTCACTCATACATTCCTCTATCAAGAGATTCCACCACCAAGTTGCAAGCTGGGGTTTTGGGGACAGCAGTGATACGGGACTGCAAGGGCTGAGCATCTAACGTGAGATGCCAGGAACTCAACCACTGTAATTGTCAGATTTACTTAGAATTAGGAACAGAGGCTCCAAAGCCACTATTGCCTTGATGTAGGCCATGCAGAAAGCTTAGTACTGAGGTCTGGTGGCCGGTAAGTCTACCAAGGATAAACATTGAACCCCAGGTAATCATAATCAGGTTGGTTAAAGGCAAAGAGGGAGGGACGTGTCCTGGTGGTGTAGGGGTGAAAACATCCTCTCTTTCTGCTTCCCCATTTCCCACTGCCCAGGGGCCCAGACACCGGGTCACATCCTCCTAAACATTCTGTGTTCCCATAATCTCTTCTCCTGGTTCAGGCACCACAGAAGGGCTCCTGCCTTTAAGGTCCTCAATACTGAGAGGTACAGCCATGAAATGTCTTCAAAGTGTAAACAAATTGAAATCAAAGATAACAGACCTCTAGATTACTGAAGTGGCAGATGAGGTGAGAGTGAGATAGCTCCCCTCGGGCTCCTGGTCCTGGAATGAGGGATGAGGAGGAGGAGGAGGAGGAAACTGACCTTCGATAAACTTGACTTACACATGGCCTGTGTTTAAACCTTTCACTATTCAGTCATTTAGCCATCACCACATATTTATGAGCTCCTCTCTGAGTCTTGTCCAGTGTCCTCACAGAGTTCACAGGCTGGAGAGGTCATCAAAGCATGATCACAGCCCTGGGGTGTTCCACGTGGGGCCAAAGGCAGCAAGAATGGGTGGCCATCAGCATGTCTTCATGGATGAGGCAACTACTGAGCTGGGTCTCCAAGGATGAGTTCTCCTCTAGCCAAAGTGGCACTGAGCAGGAAACACAAAAGCTGAATGAATAAGGGAATGAAGGAGTAAATGGGCATCCCCCTGACACCACACAAGGACGGCAGCCCACCTAGATGGTAGCTTGGGAACCCAGGGTGCACGGGGGGAACAGAGGGGAGAGGCTGCAGCGTGATGCCCGCCTCACGCCCTTTATGGGCTTTGCTGCAGTAGTGGCCTGTGCTCTACCGGCTCAGGGAGACTCGTCTGTCCTCTGCTCTGGGATCCCGTTGCTCTTTCACAGCACCGACCACATCTGGTGACCCATGTGTATTTGTCTGCCACATGAGGGGCCTTTGCGAGGAGGGAACGTTTGGTGTGCATCCCAGGATTGACAAGAAAGAGAGGATGGTGGGGAGTCCTGCAGCAGTGGGATCATTGTGTGGGGTGCTGGGGTGGGGTGGGGTGAGGCAAAATCCTTTCCTGGAGCTTGGGGGGTGCATTAGTGGCTTTCCTGACCACATGGGCTCCTAAAAAAATAAAACAGGCAACGCAGTTTGGGCTGCACTGACTTTGAGAAGCTTAGTGGACCTTTGGGCAGAGACCTCTGGAAGGAGCTGGACATAGAAGGTGAAAGTGTGAGGGAGTGTCCTGATCAGAACTCGTGACCCAGATGAGATGGGAGGAGATGGAGTGGAAGGAGACTGAGGCCACAGAGGAAGTTCATGAACTGGGGGCATCAATGTGGAGACCACTTACATCCGTTCCACAGGCTTCTCGCTCCTCACAGAGTGCTGGGGCCAGGGAGGCTACTCAATAAACATGCACTGAGTTGACCCAAAGTCACCAAATTTTTCACTTTGAATCACTGGAATAGAATATGCTGAACTCAACAGATTGGTGGTGAGGCTTTTATGTTAAAGAGCTAAGAAAGTGAAACGAAGAATACAAATAAAAGCAAAATGCAGACTCAAGAGAAATCTAAAAATCCACACGAGTAACTAAGACTCTCAATATGCAGCCCACTGTGGCCTCAGGGCCTTTGCACTTGCTGTTCTCTCAGCCTGGAATACTTTGCCTGCTCCATTGTTTGCTCACTAAACACAGTCAAAAATTTGCTCAACCTTCCTTCCTGACTATTTTTCTCCAAGATACATATCACCATTAGACGTTGTGTCCATTTTATTTTTTTCAGTCTCCCCCACAAGTCTGTCGCCTGCATGAGAATAAGGATTCCCTCCTTTTTCATCACCCACTGCTGCACCTCAGTGTCTGGATCAGGCCTGGAACTCAGCAGGGCCTCCACGAATGTGCTCTGGGTGAGAGAGAAGTGAGTAGAGGGGACACACAGCTCAGCATCAGCGTGTGTTATGCCAGATGGAGAACGAAGGGCTTAGAGGACACTCTGCTGCAGGTCTTGCTCAGTTGATCTGCATCCATCTCACTATTACAATAAAGTGTCAACGTCAGGCCCAGGGAGAGCAGCTGCTCTAACTTGGGGAAAATCCTAATTATAACCCGCAACTCCTGCGCTGAGGTCAGAGGGGTGGCCGTCAGGTCTCAGGCCCTTACCAGCATCTTCCCTCCTCCCACCATCTCCTCGAATTTCCCTGAGAAACCTCGGCTCAGGACGTCCACCAATCCCTCCACTTGGTGGGGCCGGTGCTGAGCCATCAATGTTTCCAGCTGAGACAGTGTTTGGTCTGTGCTGTGGAACTTAGAAAACCCTCTCCTCCACCCTTGGCCCATCTGATTCTCACCTTCCCCTCGGCCACACCCGCACCCGGAGGGATTCTGAGTCTTTGTTCAGCAGGTGAGAACACGCACACGCAAATGGAAGGCATTGAGGCTCCTCCAGGCACCACGTGCACCCGAACCTCCATGGCAAGTCCACAGGCTGTGTGAGCGGATGGGGTCCCCCCTGCGGGCCTCCCTCGGGCTGGGCCTGGACCTCCTTCCTCCCCACACAGAACCAGAACCAGGAGACTGGCCGTGCCTGTGAGTGGAGAAGGGTAGGAACGGACGAGTGGCTCCAGTGCACTCTGATCCCGGTGAGGGGAGTCAGCGGGGGAATGGGACAGCGGGGCGGCTTGACCTGCTTGGTGGCCGGGATGTGAGGCTGCTTTCAAGGTACGGCGGCACCTGCCAGAAATGTTGATGGGGACCAAGTGCTCCTGCGTGTGTAGGTGCTAGAGCCACTCACAGAGATCTCTCAGGACCAGCAGTAACAATAAACACCCGCACTGATTGGCAACAGGGGAAGGGCTGACTGCGATCCAGGAAACTCCCCGTAACCTCCGGGGCACATTCTGACAGGGGCTCTGAAGATGCGAAAAAGCTCTGCTTTGCCTCAGAAGACACTGGAGGATTTGAACGCTGGCTTCTAAGGTACATTTTTGGTAATGTAGAAAACTGGATTATTTCAAAATTGAAAGACTACGTTATGATTTTAGAAACAGATTAATTAGATGACTACTAAATTGTATAGTGCAGGAATTGGTGAAAATAAAAGCTAAGTTCTTATAAACAGTTTTAACACCAATTTGTATTTTCCTATATTTTATATTATAGTACAAAACTGGTGTTTCTCTCTGTCTCTCTCTTTCTCCCTCTCCCTCTCTCCAGCTTTAAGATGTGTGTCACCATCTGATAGGTGCCATTTCTCCTGCACCATGTACACTTCATTGTGTAGGAGAAGTGACAACATTTGTTCACAGGAGTGTAAATGAGGAGGTGAGGCGCGGGCGGACGGGGGCACTGCGATGTGGTGAAAGAAGGAAGGGACTTGGCCAGGGTGGATGTGCCCTGGACTCTGGGCTCCTGCTTTGCCCACACACTTGGGGTGCCCTGGTTCACTCTCGACCCAGTAACAGGGGTCCAAGGGAGCAATGCAGGCAGCCCCAGCCAACACCTTCCATATACTTCTCTCCATTTACATCATGGGCATGGAGTTCCCTCAAAGACCTTCAAATATCTAGGCTCTTCTGATTTCTTTAGTCTTAAATAGTCTTCTTGCCAGTGATGTCACTAACTAAATTAGCCTATACATGATCAATATTAATATATATTATTGGAATATAAATATTATTATATTATTGCTACATTATATATTGTTTATATGTTATGTTAATATAGTTGTAAAGTAAATTATGAAAATAATTATGTAAAGTAAATTATGAAATATAAATGAGTTAATATAATAATATGAATATAGGCTTCCCTGGTGGCACAGTGGTGGAGAGTCCGCCTGCCAATGCAGGGCATACGGGTTCGTGCCCCCGTCCAGGAAGATGCCACATGCCGCGGAGCAGCTAGTCCCGTGAGCCATGGCCACTGAGCCTGCGCGTCCAGAGCCTGTGCTCTGCAACGACAGAGGCCACAACAGTGAGAGGCCCTTGTACCACACACACACACACACAAATAATAATAATTAAACTCTGAATATATGTCACATCTGGGAATCAAGCCTTTGCCTACTGTGTGTTCAGCTCTGCCCACTGAGCCACATTGTTTGCCTGAAAAAATGAAGACTTGAGGGCAAAGTGAAATGTGAGGGGGAGGCGGGCAGAGAAGACTCAACCTGCAATCACAGTGAAGGTTCCACAACCGAATCCCTCAAGTGAAGCACGAAGTGTGTTCTCAAGACCAGCATGAGCCGCACAGTCGTAGTGAGGGGAGTGCATGCCAACCTGCTCTCCCACCCCGTGCGACCCGTCTGGAGTGGGGGGTGAGGAAGTGTCCGCCAGGTATTTCTTCTCTTTCCCTGCTCTCAGTTTCCTCCCCTCCACATGGTGGAATGTGCAGGACAGCTAAGGGCACTTCTAACTTTCCCCGAGTGTGCGTGCTGGCACTGACTGGAGGTTGTAATCGTTTCTCACTTACGTACAGGCAGTGAGTCGGTTTAAGGCATAGTCTGTAAAAAAAGCAATTAGCAGGACTAAATATGTACATAATTTGAGTGCGCATATTCCTATACACTCAATCTTCTCTATTTTTACAAGGAGAGGTTACTGATTTTTACTCAGATTTTCAAACCTTGGTCACTGGGAAATTTACTCGTTGCCTTTGTTACCAAGATGGCAGACTGACCAAGGACTAAATGTAAACAAACTGCAAAGTAATATGATTTGGTCAAAGCTGCCCAAGAGCTTTAGAAATGTTAGTGTATTACCTTCCAGACCAATGAGAAACTGCAGAAGAAATTCGAATAGAGACCTCATTTTGTTCAGCGAAAAGCTGATGGTAAGAGGCGAGCTGGGGAAGCCGGCTCACCGTGAGCGGCGGGACCAGGCGGTTCAGGTATGACGGAGGCGGCTGTGCCGGCGGCTCTGCACGTCCTCCCCGGGCTGGTCTCTCAGCCCCAGACGGGCAGCTGGTGTCCGTGAACTCAGGGCAGGGTGGTCGGCTGATCACTGGCCACTTCTTTAGCATCGCACATGAGCAGAACCCTGAGAGCTGGAAGGTGTACACAGTAGAGCCTGTGTCACTCAGACTGGAGGCTTGGGTGGATTGCAGTGGCTGGAAGAGCCCCAGCGCCTGCCGCACGTGAGTTCTCACCTGCTGGTTCTCCGCTGCACACAGGCTGGCCAAGCGCAGTGTGGGTCCTGGAAAAACTGTGAGGGTCACACATGCTTCAGAGACCCCCCCAACCCAGGGGTCTGGGCAAGGCTTCGTCAGGGCTGCATCACAGCTCAACTTTGCCGTCTGCCTGATCCTGCTTCCTCCCTGCCCTGCCACAAAGGCTGAGACTTTATACACAGTCCTGCTTGTCCAATCCATCCCAACCTCTGCCTTCAGAGAAACTAACTCGTGATGGGTGGGAGTAGGAGAGACAATGTGAGAGGGATTTGGGATGCAGCAAGGACGCCCTCGTGGGCCAGGAGGGGCCCCCAGAGTGCCCAGGCTGGGTGGCAGTCCAAGCGCTGGAAGCCCAGTGATGGGACTGCTCCAGCTACTGTTCTCAGTGACGCCCCCAGCACAGGCTCTGCAAGGCTCAAGGTTTCCACGATGAAAAGTAACTCACATATATGAGTGAGCTGCACTAAGACTTTCTCAGTGAGGGAGCCGGAGGATTCATAGAGAGACCACACTGGGGTTTACTGACACAGAGTCAGACACCTTCTAAACAGGCTCTTGAAATAAGAGGAGATGACCTCCATGAAGCTATTTCAGTTCTGCCATGTTTCAAGGATCAGGGGTCAGTAACACATGACGGAAATATACTTTCTCTGCTCAGTTACTGAACTCTCGGAAGCCATCCTGGAGCCATTGCACCATGACAAATTCATGAAGCAACGGAAGGCGAAACTGCAAGGCAGCGCCGTGCCAAGAAGGTGGACTATAGCTCTGTTGTTATGTTTTATGTTAATAAATTTACATACAGGGGCAATTTTGGGGGGATGTTGCTCACGTGAAAGAAAAATTCCTCTAGGACTCCCCGTCCTGAGACTACCACTGAATGGGACGTACCCACTAAAGCCCCGGGGAAATGGGTAAAGAATTAAGAGCCTGGAACTAAGGGGATGTTTTTTTGAAAAACACCCTCTAGTATGGAGTTATGGCCATGGACTGGAGTTTCTGATGACATAGGATATTTATGGTTCTATTATAAAGGAAGATTAATTATAGAAAAGCAAATGCCTAGAGCAGAATTGGTTGCTAGGATAGGGAGAAAACACTGTCTCAGTTGGAGGAAACAACGATAAAGGGCATGCAGGGTATATTGTAAATAGTTTCATGGAACCATTGTAAAAGGTTGCCCATGCAAGAAGAGAAATAGGAACAAGTAGCTCCAACTTTTACAATTAAAATAATCATATAACTGCTTGGCTTGATTACTAAGAAATAACCTGTGATTAATGGGAACTTGGGAAATATTTTAATAGGACATCTAGAAACTAGGGGATAGTTTTTGAAAAAAATCTTTATAGAACATTTTGAGGTTTGATTGTACTAAGATTATTTCGTCACGTACCTGGTAATGTAATCAACTACAATATATAAACCTGTGATTGTAAACAATAAAGGAGAGAGAAACATGCAATGCTGATACTTTAAGAAGTGTAATAGATTTATTTCTTTTTCCGACGCTATCCATCCCTTGGGTATCCCTGGACTCGCTGGAGCTGGACTCTAGCACTGAACTCTTGGAAATATAACTTCTGAGTTTTCTCCATGCTATAGAGGAGGTGTTTTCAAAAGATGTCTCCTCAGCATGCACCCCAATGTTCATTGCAGCACTATTGACAATAGCCCGGACATGGAAGCAAACTAAATGCCCATCGACAGACGAATGGATAAAGAAGGTGTGGTACATATATACAATGGAATATTACTCACCTATAAAGAGGAATGAAATTGGGTCATCTGTAGAGATGTGGATGGATCTAGAGACTGTCATACAGAGTCAAGTAAGTCAGAAAGAGAAAAACAAATATCATATATTGAGTCATATATGTGGAATGTAGAAAAATGGTAAAGATGAACCGGTTTGCAAGGCAGAAATAGAGACACAGATGTAAGAACAAATGTATGGACATCAAGGTGGGAAAGCAGGGTGCGGTGGATGGTGGTGGGATGAACTGGGAGACTGGAATTGACATGTATATATGAATATGTATAAAATAGATAACTAAGAAGAACCTGCTGTATAAAAAAACAAACAAACAAAAAAAGTGTCTCCTCAGATATGGGCTTCATGTGAACAGGTGCAAAGCAGAGATTGTTCCCGTGCCAACAAAGTCCGGAGAGCACAGGCGGAGTGGCCAAAATCAGTGACATAATAAAACAGTTCTAAAGAGTAAGAGTAAAAGAAATCAACTCCATGTAGCAGTGTTCCACCCCCTCAGCTTATATGTTTGTATTCAAGAAAAATAAAATTCTGCTTCTAGAATAGATATTGAAAATCAAACCTTGAAGTTTACCAGGCTGAAAAAAAATTTTGGAACCGGTTTTTCTTTTCTAAAAAAATTATTTTGCTTTCATTTTTGCCTGGAACCAATTCACCAGTGGCTATTTCTGGGAGGGTATGAATTTCTCCGCACGTTCTGGAGTGAGGATCCTCTTCCCTCTCAGAGCACTTGAACTGGCCATTGTGATGTGTGAACCCAGAGGGGCCAAAACAAGGTCTCAGAGAAACATTTGGTTTAAAATAACAGCAACAGCAGTCCTTCCTAGAAATACAGTTCTGTGTAGTAGAATTTTCCCCAGGCCACAGAGGCTGAGCCACATGGGGAGCTCAAGGTATGATGCATCCAGGGATGGGGACTGGGACCTGCCTTCAGGCCTGGACCCAACCTCTCAGGAACCCGGTGACCAAAACCAATGTATTTTAAAACCTACAATGAAAACGCACAAGCCCCCAAATGTGCACAATGTAACTTTTTCAATGCCAACCTCAGTTTCCTGTGAATTATTTGTGAACTGAGTTAAAAGCTGTGTTGGGGATGGCAGCAAAGGAAAGAGAGGATATTGGCCATAAAATTAGTTCTAAAAGACTTGTAATCAAACTAAATAAAAAATCTCTCCAATCTTTGGGAAAACATTTACTAATTTACAGGCATTGCCCTAAAGTTAGCAAATCCCTTACGGTTTGGAGATTGTTTGGGAAGATGAAGCAAACAGGTTGTGAGTTTAAGACCCAGTTTAGGGCCCATCTCAGCTGAGGTCGCCCTGCCTGTGAGCGTCTGGAACAGGACTGAGCAGGGAAGGGGTCAGTTTCAGGGGCACGTTTACTGGCTGACTTGGTTCTCTCCCCTCATCCCTGCTGAGCCACAGCCCCTGTCACCCCTTTGTGGTGTCAGTTAGAAGACACCTCCTTCTAGGGGGAGGGGAGGCTCCTTGTTCTCAGACACAGAGCAGCAGCCACTGGTCCTATGTCTGCAAAAGCCCCATGTTATGAACTCATTTGTAATACTGTGTTTTATCATTAATGTGCTGGATATTTGTAATTAATTCTTCTGAAAACTGTTTATCACCACAACAGTTTTATTTTTGACCACACTGCATGGCTTGTGGGATCCCAACAGGGGTTGAACCCAGTCAACACAGTAAAAGCAGGGAATCCTAACCCCTAGGCCACCATGGGACTCCCATCACCACCAATTTTAATAACAGAATTAGGTGCACTAGATACAGCCTAAAGTTTAACCTAAATTTTACAACAAAGTTTTTGCCTGTAAATTGTAAGGAATTTGAAACAAGACTAGACTGTGTAATGACACCACAAAAAATGCTTGGCGACTGGGCTTTATTCACTTTAAATAAAATTTATACACGAAAAATTAGACACAATTATTTACATAGTGATCAGCATAATAAGTGAGGGATAGAAATAAAATATGAACCTGGATATGCTGACAACAGAGTTACCTGGTTCTGTAAAGCTTTTGCACTGTTATTATACAGCAATAGAAAAACCAAAAGAAAAGAAAAAAAGGAAATGGTGGTAATTCAAATCCGTACTGTTACATGAGAAAACCAAGTTGCAAAACAACACGAATTATTTATTTAACAGAACTGATAGTGAATCTACACTATTTGTGTGTAAATGTAAGTTTGAAGAAAGTTTTTTAAAGGTTGGGGAAATTATACAAATAAACATCACACACATTGACAGAGATGAAAGGGAAATGTGCTTGGTTTTTGGTTTGGGGTTTTTGGGGCCCTGCAACATGGCTATACGCTGGAGTCTTAGTCCCCCAACGCCCTTGGCAGTGAAAGCACGAGTCCTAACCACGGGAGCACAAGGGAATTACTTCCCTAAAGTAGGGTAATTTTGAAATAAACTTTGCACTGCTTGTATTAAAAAACAACAACAACAGTAACTGTGCATGTGGTGTTATAAAACTAGCTTGTCTTAAAGCCTAGCCAATGCACTTTGGAGTCAAGAAACAGGTAGGTTTATTCTGTGGGAGAGAATGGACATTTATGTAAGGATGAAAAACAGAACACACACGAAGCACAACTAATGAAACCCTGGCTGCACACTGTTTTCTACTCTAGTCACTAGAATATTTCTTGAGCACTCGCTGGGCTTAAGCCAGCCTGGAAATCAGCTACTTGCCCGAGGCAAGTCAGAATTTATATCAGACTCATAGAAAAGATGGATTAGTTTATTAGTTTGGCTACTAGGGTCTGTCAGTGGAAGAAAAGGTACATTTTAGTCTCAAAACTCGTTTGGGCCTGTTCTGTCAGGGATTGCTACATGAAAAACAAACAAGCCAAACCACCATTAAAAAACAGCATTTTTGCATACTTGGTGGCTCTTGCCAATTTAGAGATTTCCCTTTTTCTGCCATGTGTCCAATGCCATATAAAATAAAGGATGCCAAGTGGGCAGCAGGCAAAGCCCCCGCGGTGCAGAACAGCGGGGCATCCGAGATGCCGGCAGCAGCTCAGGGCATCCTGGGGTTCGATCCTGACCAAGAGTGAGAGAGCCAAGGAGCATTTCCGCTCCGGGTCCCTAAAAGCATTTTATTCCTGGATAATCTGGATCTACAGAAAGCACGGGATGGCCCGATACTGTTTCCTTCATCTCCCACAATTTTAAATAATTTGCAAATTTCTTATTTTCTGCAACCAGAGATTGGGAATTCTGGGGACAGATTATAAATATAACTATATAAGTCATTGTAAAGAGAGTATAATTAGAAAGACGTGTGGGTCTAACTTCCCTTGGTATCGTAGTTACTGTGGCTTTCAGTAGACAAGGTTCAGACTATATACATTGGGCATTTCTACAAATTGGACAGCAAGGGGCAATTTTAGTCCATTATGAAAACAAACAAACAAAAGATAACTTTCGGTTCCCTGGTGTTTTGTTTGTTTTTTAAGCAGCTTGCCGCACTTGCAACGGAAGCATAAATACTTATATGCATTAGTGCACTAAGCACAAGCACATTAGGTTGCAGGGGCAGTTTTAGAAGAGCACACAGCCGTCTAAAATGATGTCTATGAAACATTTACAATTAACCACAGAAACAGGCTCTGCCATCTAAAAATGTATTTGGGACCAGCCCTCAATTTTGTCCTGTAATCCTGATCAGAGAGACAGACTTGATATGTTTTCTTATCTAGAAAAGGAAACTAACAGAGAAACAAACAAAAGACCTAGCTTAGCAGCTCACAAGTGGGAAACAAAGTCGTATTTATTAAAATATTTGGTACCACTCATAGTGCAGGCTCGAATGCTCTCAATTCGATGTACTTCACAGAATGATTTTACACCTTTTCAACGACCAGTCTCCCCCAATCCTCAAAAGCTCACTCTTACTTGGAACAGTTAACAATTAATATGTGCTGAAATTACTGTAGCTCTGTGTTCTGGTACAATTCACAAGAATAAATAAAGACTAGAAATGTTGATAAAATATTCCGGAGAGGCTGGATCCAGAGCATTTAATCTTTTATGAACAAAAGCCTGTGCACGATACATTTTATACGTGCTTTCAGGGAGGGCGCAGGCTCCCTGGGCTCCCTAATCCTCTCAGAATAAGAGCTCCTTGGCTGGGAGGTAAAAGAAGACTAAGGCGTCCCTACTTCCCTCCCCATTCAGACCTCTGGTCCCGTCACAGCCACACTGGTGGGAAGGAAGGTGGACGCTCGGGCACACACTGTCCCAGCTGCATGGTGATCAGACACACTGTAAGGAGTGTCATCATAGGGAAGAACGAATTCCATTCCACAGAGGATGTTTTGTTACTTTAACCTCTGTGTTCTATTGCCTTCGCTTTGAGTTAAGAATGTTGCCTCTAGCCTGAAATAGGCAGGATAGCCCATTCTCAAGGATCTGACCTTTCAGGGGATAACACTTTTCATCCATATAGAGATAAAAGTTGCAGAACAGAGAACAACATTTCTTTTGTTGGAGGTTTACAGGAACACCGTGAGCTGAACTTCGTGGACAAAGGATGTTCCTGCGCCAAGAAGTTTGCAACAACCAACCTCGAACGCCTCACCTGGCCTTTCAAAATGCTTTGCTGACAGCCTTTGGGGAGTCTGGGCTTTTGTTGGGCACAAGCCACCCATCTCCTTGCGTGGCTCTGCAATACACCTTTCTCTGCTCCAAACTCTGACATTCCACTTGCTTGGCCTCACTGGGCATCGAGCACAGGAACTCGTGTGCAGTAACAGGAGCAGACATGTCACACCACACCTCTGCCTCACACATTCTGCTGGGCTTTGTGCGATGACTCAGAAGGAGATTTAGACAAAACACAAAGAAGGGCACCAGCTCAGTTCACCAATCCACATGGGAATAAACACCAATATTTACTGATCATTTGGTATTCCAAGCAACGCTGCCATGCATAACCTTGGCCTATGGTTTTCCACTGCTAGAAAATTTATAGGATAAGTTTCCAAGGGATGTGCAACCTGGACTTTCTGTAACTGAAAGAACACATGATAAGATGTTACTATGTAAAGATAGTGAGTTGCTGAATCCTTCTGAGGAAACTAGCAATGAGACTTCTGCTTCCTTTAAACTGTAACTTCTCTATCAGACCCCTTCTCCACCTGTGCTTAAAAATAGTCCCCAATCTGGTCTACCTTCAGAAACCCTCCATAATCTGCTCTTGTTCTGAGCATGGCCCTTTATTCTCACCCAATCACAGCCTGGCCTGGTACATACCTCCTGTCTCTCCCTTGCCCTCTGCCCGTCACTGTTCACCTCAGTCCATTAGAGCTGGACTCCACATGGCCAGATAACCTCCCATGTATAGAGAAATGGATCATGGATGATTCTGAACCATGGAGCCTGGACGCTCAGGAGAGAAGGAGGCATCCACAGAGGATGTAGCGGAGGAGAAGAGGGAGAGGAAGGAGGTTTCCTGCGTGGTCACTATTCAAGGGAACGTGCTACGGAGCCCAGAGGCGGGGACCGGGGACGTCAGGCTGCAGATAAGTCCTCGGGAGCTGGTGAGCAGTAGTGACGGCTGAACTGGGAGGCGGGGGCTCCAAAGGGAAGAGCGAGGGGGGAGGCTGCTGGGAGTGCTGGGCAGAACACACAGGGGAACACGAGGCAGCAGAGAAGCGGGAAGGCACACTGAGCGTCCCAAAGGGAGGACGGGATGCCACGGCGATGAGGAGGTGTCTGTAGTGACGCGTGTCACAGAAGGGTGGAGAAGAATGGAAAAGAGGTGTCGGGAAGGGAGATTAGGTGTCATTGAATAACTCAGACAAGTGACTCACGACAGGCTAAGGACAGGAGACAGAGTAAAGGCTCCACTGAAGGACGCATGAAAACCAATAAATACAGAACACACACGTTCAGATCGAGAATTTGTGGAGACGCTCTTTCAAAGACTATAGAAGTAAAGTTGCAGGTGAGAGGACATTGATGCTGAGGTGATGGCTGACAAGAATGATTCTCCCGCCTAGAAAGAGATCCCGTCTGGAACATGCTGTGCAGAGGAAAGCAGGGAGGCCCTGTGACACTGGTGAAATGATGGGACAGGGGACACACGTGTCAGGTGGAGACCCTGGGCCTTCTCTGGAGGACGGTTTCTTGCAGACTCCACGTGCCCGTTTGCTGAGAACATCAGGTGGGAGCTAGCTGAGTCAGTGAGAGTTACTGCAGCTGAATCGCGTCTGTAAGTGGTGCAGGTAAAACACAATACGAATGATCCTGGCCACAGGGAAGGAGTGTGCAGCTCTGAGCGGCTGCCTACCACCAGACACAGCCTGCTGGCCTAGAAGGAGGCCCTTCCCCGGAACTCTTCTGACTTTTCTAACTTTTCTTTCTTTATTTTAAAGCTACACGTTCCTTAAACTCTCCAAGCAATTTGCTGGTGACTTTCTTCCACAGAAGTAGGATTTCTAAGGTCTGGTTCCCTTGTAGCCTTTCTATGTGACTTTCAGAAAGATGAACTTTTTCTTTGAAACAACAGTTCTGCAAATTTATAAATGAATTCATTTTTGCTCATGCTGAGCAAGACTGCTGAACTTGGCCTTCAGTCTCCTGTGTTAGAAATCGGCTCACTGATGTCAGAAAACCCCTGCTGATTTCAGAGCCTGCCATCTTGCTGGAGCCTGGCCGACTCTATCCAGCCCAATAGGACTTCTGGACCCTGTGTCTTCCCCGTGTGGGCCCAGGACATCTAATGTGCACTAGGAGTGGAGAGCAGTGTTCACAGCAGCAGCAAATCGGAGACCACAGACGCCCGGCCTGAGCCAGGCCCTGACTCGGCCCACCCATCCCCTCCCCCCACCACCCCGTCATTTATGCCGTCACTCAGGACAGTGGAGCCACAGGGTCTCCTCCCCACCCGGCTGTGGACCCGCCGCCAACCTTCTGATCTTGCTCTTCCCTCTGCCTAGGCGGCCTTGACCTAGACCTTCAAAGGGCTGGTGGCTTCTGCTCACCTGGATGGCGGCGCAGATGGTAGCTCCTCAGGAAAGCCTCAGGGCCCCCCTCGTCTAACGCGGGCCCCTCCCCTGCCCTTTGCACATTAGAGATTTCTCGTTTCCCGTCACATCTCAAATGCCATCTGTAATGAAGGAGGCTCAGTCAGCAGCAGAGAACGCCCCGCTGTGGTGAGACGCGCCGGCTGTCCCGCCAGCAGCGGCCCGGAGCTCTGGGCTTCGGTCACCGCCAGCTTTGTTGTCTTGGTCGCACTCTTCAAAGTTATTTTCCTTAGACTTTCATTTACAGGAGTCTGTGTACTCCCCCCAGCAACGTGAGAGCAGGGTCCCTTGTGTCTCCTTCATAATGTGTCCCCAGTGTGTACAATCCTCAAGAAATGTGCTGAAGAATGAAGACAAGGGGACTTAAGGTCCCATGCGTCCAGGCCCCTCAGTGACGGAGGAGTTAAGTGACATGCTATAGTCACTCAGCTGGTCACCTCAGGCCTATCCAAGGATGCTCACTGCACACTTCAGAAAACAAACAACTGCTAATGACTACACAGAAACATGAGTGCTGAGATCCAGGAAAATGTATTCTCTATAATATCAACTGTGAGAAAGTGTATTACAAATAGACAACAGAAATCTGTAGATGGTGAAGTATCTTGAGATGTATTGAATGAAAAATTTGGTAACAAGCAACAAGAAATAACGCACCCCCAGTTCAGTTGATCAGCGCTTGCACACATGTAAGCACTACTGAGCGAGCGTGTGTTTTTCATAACAATGAAACCTTGTGCTCAGTAAGATGGGCCTGTTTTCCTTCAATACAGTCATTATTGATCAGTTAGTGACTTTCTGTCTTTATGAAGTTGTAAATATACTTAGAAACACTAGGGTTCATCAGGAACTACCTTTGAATGGTAACTAAAAAGTAGAACACAAATAATGGTTCAAATACGTATGCACATGTCACGGATGAATGGCCATGAGAATAAACACATGATTTGTGATTAAACTCTGGTGCTTAGGTTAATTCTACTGCTGTTAAATTTTATTTAATATTTTTCTCATAACTGAAAAGAAATTAATTTAATCTTAACAAGAGTGCTAGTCCTAAAGAACTGTATGTACCTGGACAGGCACATTCCAAGAATTCAGAGTCAGGCATAGGTTCATCACTTACCTTAGACTTTGTAGCCAAGGGTTTGTTTTGTTTTCCCACCAAAAACAGGTCGATATCTCCATGACTACGAGGTGGAAGATGATTGCAGACATGGTAACAGTCCCATTTTCAGAATGTGTTCAAACACCAGGGGCGGGGACACTAATTCAGAGAGACACAATGCCCAGCCCCCCAGAGATCCATGTGTATGTCTACACTCCAGAGGTTTCCGACAAGTGTTCATATATTGAACAATTATAAGATGTTCGCAACTAGTCTACAATAAGTTGGCACTTGATAAAATAAAATCCATGTTTAAAACATTGTCAATTATAGGACTCTGAAAGATTATATATTTTTCAGAATGATTGGGTTATTACAAATATTTTACAGAATTCTGAACCCTTGGAAAGCTATTCTGCAAGATGTAAGGAGAGGAAAGCTAGATTTCCTTTCCTAAGAGCAAGGTTTGCTGTTCACTACGTTATAAAATAAGTACTTTTAAACTTAATTGTTTAAATTCTAAATTATGTTTTTGCAAATCAGTATGCTTTATAAGTATAGAAAATTTTCTCTACAAGCCACTTAAAATTCCATTGACCAACTATTTTATTTGAGATTTAATGAGTTTCCATTTTAAATGATATTAGACAAAATGATATCTATTTTGATTATTTAATTGGGGTCCTCATTTTATTCTAATTTCATTTTAGATAATTCAAAACAATCCAAAATAACACGATATTACCAGATAAGTCAGCATTTCCCAGAATGTATTATAGGCTATATACACTATTGATAAATTTCAACTAAAATGTACTAATAAATACAAAAGAAAAATACAAACTGTCTTTATCTATGTGTTCTCATTATGCAGGAATGCATTTTAAGAAAGAAACGGTGCAAGAGATGCAACAGTATACCAGGAAGTTGCATGAAAATGCTTTTTATTTGGGCTTCTCTGGTGGCGCAGAGCTTGAGAGTCCGCCTGTCAATGCAGGGGACAGGGGTTCGTGTCCCGGTCCGGGAGGATCCCACATGCTGCGGAGCGGCTGGGCCCATGAGCCATGGCCGCTGAGCCTGCGCATCCGGAGCCTGTGCTCCGCAATGGGAGAGGCCACAACAGTAAGGGGCACGCTTACCCCCCCCCCAAAAAAAGCTTGTTATTTAATGACAAAAAAACAGTATGTTTCTAATTACTTATTTTTGCTTTTATAAAATTTTCATAAGCATATGTAAATTATATAGTAATTGTGTCATCAATGTGACCATTTTTTTTTTTTTTTTTTTTTTTTTTTTTTTTTCTTTTTGTTGTATGCGGGCCTCTCACTGTTGTGGCCTCTCCCGTTGCGGAGCACAGGCTCCGGATGCGCAGGCCCAGCGGCCATGGCTCACGGGCCCAGCCGCTCCGCGGCATATGGGATCCTCCCAGACCGGGGCACGAACCCGTATCCCCTGCATCGGCAGGCGGACTCTTAACCACTGCGCCACCAGGGAGGCCCAATGTGACCATTTTTATAGCTTTCTTTCCTCTAAGTGTAAATAGAACTTATTAAATCCTGATAGTTTTCTATCAATAAATTATTTTTATTTTTTGATTTTCAAGTTCAATAAACTTTGGCAAACAGTTCTATAGTTAAGAGATGTCTCTAAACCAAAGGTCAGACTAGTTGTATGGTTTACCCTGCCCCATTCGTAGGATTGGAAATACTTGGCAGTTTCTGAAGTTGATGCTAATTCAGATGGGAGCTGTATTCCAGTTATGCTTATTTGTGGTGATTTCTTGGAAGAAAGAAGTCAGCACATGAATGCCCTTCTCAGCCTAGTAATTTTTGCACATTTGGTGGCTAGGTTTATGATGAGGTTCCTTAGAGTAATGTAATCAGTGTTACAGCTACTCAAGGTTTATTTCAAGGGGCAAAATTCACTAAAAGTTTACCTGCTTATTAAGTGCAACCCTCAGCATATAGTGGTAAGAAAATACTACTTTTCTAGAGAAGGAGCTGGCAGACTTTTCTAAAGGGCCAGAGAGTGAACATCTTAAACTTTGCCATATGACCTCTGCTTTATCCATCAAGTCTGCCATTGTAGCAGGAAAGCAGCCACAGATCAAAGGTAAACAAAGGAGCTGTGCTCCAATGAAACATTATTTATAGACACTAAATTGCGCATGTCATATAATTCTCAAATGTTGCAAAATATTTAATTTTTTTTTCAAGATTTGAAACGACAAAAATCATTTTTAGCTTACAGGTCCTACAGCACAGGCTGGGGGCAGCATCTGGGCTCTTTCACAGCAGAGATGAAGGATGAAAGAAGGGGCCTGCCTGGGCATGTGTAGTTGGCTCCTGCCTTGTTGTCCAGTGCCAGCCCCGTGCTCAGGACAGACAACACAGGGGCCCAGCGCATCCCGCTCCAGTTCTTTGGCCTCAGTCTGGAAGCCGAGTGAGAAGTCTAAGAGCCCCTGCCCCAAACCGGCCCAGACCCAAGGACGGTACCTACGGCTGCTCCAGCAGGCAAACAGCTGCATGTGAGCAGAGAAAGGGGGTGGGGCCAGATGGCAGGAAACCATACATCTTGTAAACAGGGGTCTGTCGGCAGACATAGAAAAGCAGGAACTTCTGGATGGACAGAAAACCATACATTTTTGGATGACAAGTGTGCTGGAGGCAAAGGAAGGTGGGAAAACGGGAATCTAAGACCTCTAAATGTAACCTTTTGCTCATTAAGCCCTCATTACAGTAAAACTAGCCTTGCAGATGAGAAGTTCCCGTCATGCACCGGGGCCGGAAAACTTCTCAGCGAGGCTAAATAAGGAGGAAACTCCCCCCTCCCCTCGGAAAGGTGGAGCTGGGGTGAAAACCAGGAAGTGCGACCCCGCCCCCACCCTCCCCAATGAAGACTCCGCCCCTTCGTTTTCACGCCCCTTGGAAGCAGCCTGTCCAAGCAGCTCAGCGCCGCGGCTCACCCCCGTCGGCCCCCTGCGGCCCAGAAGTCCTCGCTGTGTCTTCTCCTTGTCCCTGTTGTCTCTGAATTCTTCCTGCGACAAGATGAGAACCTGTTTTCTGGTGAGGAGGCGGCTGTGGATCCACCGGCTCTTCCTGCAGCTGGGCGGGCGGGTCTGGGAGGAGCCCCTCGGTGCGGGCGGAGCCCAGGGCCCCGGACCTTGGCCTCTGTGCTCCGCGCCCCGGGCTTCCGGGCGGGGCAAGGACTGCAGGTACAGGGAGCTCCGCCGCGGGGCCCGTCCGGGAGCTGGAGGAGCGGCGGGCAAGGAGGGCCCGCCTCCCTGTCCGGAGCCGCGCGGAGGCCTCCGCCCACAGGGAGGGCGGCAGAGGTGGAGAGCCGGCGGGGTCACCGCGCTCCTCGCCGAAGGCCTTCCGGCTCCAGGCTCGTTCCCCACGGGATCAGAACCGCCCCGGCTTCCTGCACTCGGGCCGCTGCTGTACTGGGCGCCTCTTTCTCCAGCTGGCCACTCGCTCCCCTCTGGGCCTCCGCCTCCGATCCTCCGGGAAGTCGGAGCCCTGAGATGGGCCAGAGGAGAGAGGGGCTCTGGGGCCGATGTCCCAGCAGCTCCTCCTTCCCCCAAAGGGACCTCTTCACGGGCGGGGGTCCGTCCAGGAGGTGATGGGGCTGGGCACCAGGAGTGAGGTGCTGTCCTCCCACGTCCTGCACGGTGAATCCAAGTCCCCCTAAATCTGAGTTCCCTCACTGAGTTTACAGATGATCTCTGTATCCAAAACTTTCTCCCTTTTCTTTGTCACCTCTGACCTCAATGCTGTGCTAATGGAACACTCGTCAAGCAGAGTCAGGTGCCTAGACTACCGTTGTTAATGTCATCAATGGACCAGGTGCTGTTGTAGATGTCACCGTTCTCTCCAGATTCAGGTGGTTTCTCCAGGGCAGGATGAGCTCAAAGACCCCTGAGGCGGGGACCACCTGGCCTGGGAATCATAAACCAGAGACAGCCTGACTTCTGAAGCTATGATGAACAAATGTCACATATAGTATGGGATTTACAGTTACACAATTTTGTTCATTAAAAATATAGCTAACCAGGATTTACTGCATAGCACAGGAAACTATATTTAATGTCTTGTAATAACCTGTAATGGAAAATTATATATATATAATGTATAAAATTATATATATATAATTCTATATATATATAAATATACATAAAATATATAATTTAATATATAAAGTGTATATAATTTTATATATGCAATATTGTATATACATTTATATATGTGTATATAATTATGCATATATATAATTTTTCACTATAGCTTATAGATTTTATATATATATGTATATATATATATATATATATATATATATATATATATATATATATATATAAAACTGAATCACTTTGGTATACACCAGAAAGTAACACAATATTGTATCAATAAGTCAACTATACTTTGATTTGTTAAAAAAGGAAGAAAAAAGAGTCACAGAAATGTCAAGTGATGACGATTAATGGCAGCCTTTGTCCTTCCCTTTAAAGAAGCCCCGAACTCAACGGCCCAATTGGAGTGTGTCTGTGGGTTGTCTCCCAATCCCTTGCTTGGAGATCTGTAAGTAAACCCTTACTTTGATTAACACACCTGCTGTCAGAGTTGGGCTTTCTGCACCTCAGTCACAAGAGCCCTTGCTCCATAAGAAGAGAACCTCAGGTTGGCAGTTGCAGGGCTTGGAGTGTCATCGACGGGCATGGTCCCTGAAGGGTGCAGGTCTGGGGACCTCCCAACTCATGGTCATGTCCCCAGGGTCTCCATGATGCTTGAACTGCTGTCCCCACCCCCACCAGGGGCGGCGCAGTGGGCTTTGGAGCAGCTGGGAAGAGCAGAGAGCTGTGGAGGCCCTCCTTGCTGGGCCCAGAGCACGTCCCTATCCACTGCCCTTGTAGCAGCCTCCGTGCACTAAATGAAAGTGGGATTTAGTGTCTGTAAGTAATATTTTAGCTGTTCATTATATTCTGAAGTGTAATAAAGAAACTCTTTAATGGTGTTGTCAATATAAATATTCCGTAAATCAACCTATACTAGGAATAGAAAAGAATTATATTTGAGCCAAACTGAGGTCTATAGCTCAGGAGACATAGATTCTAGAAGGACCTGAAATGTGTTCTGCCAGACTACAATGTTGGTGAGGCTTATAAAGGCAAAAGCCTCAAAATGACATAAGTTGATTGTCAAGAATTATATATATATATATGTATTTTGATGTGATGGTAAATGGATTTGTTTCTTTAATTTCCTTTTCTGACATTTCACTGTTATTGTATAGAAATGCAACAGATTTCCATGTTTCAATTTTATATGCTGCAACTTTACAGAATTAATTGCTGCACTCTAGTAGTTTTCTTGTAGCGTGTTTAGGATTACACACACACACACACACACACACACACACACACACACGAGCACCCCCCCCCCACGCGCGCACACGCACACGCTCGCACTCAGGGTGTTGCATCGTGCAGATGTGTCGGCACTCAGTTTCTTTTCTTTTTCTTTTATTCTTTTTAGGATTACTTTCTGCTTTAGAACAAAGTGAATCAGTCGTCCACCTACATCTCTCTGTTCGCACATCCCTTCCCTCTTGCGTCTCCCTCCCTCCCTCCCACCCTCCCCCTCCCCCCCCTCCAGGCGGTCACAGAGCACCAGCACCGGAGCTGATCTCCTCCCTGTGCTGTGCGGCTGCTTCCCGCTCTCTATCTACCTTAGGTTTGGTACTGTCTATCTGTCCATGCCTCTCTCTCGCTTTGTCCCAGGTTACCCTTCCCCCTCCCCACCCACATCCTCAAGTCCATTCTCAAGTAGGTCTGTGTCTTTATTCCTGTTTTACCCCTAGGTTCTTCATGACCTTTTTCCCCCCTTAAATTCCGCATCTATGTGTGAGCGTACGGTACCTGTCTTTCTCTGTCTGACTTACCTCACTCTGTAGGACAGACTGCAGGTCTCTCCGCCTCACGACACATAGCTCAGTTTCGTTTCTTTTTATGGCTGAGCAGTAAGTAGATGCCGTTGTCGATAGGTGCCACCTCTTCTTTATCCGTTCATCCGATGATGGACACGTGGGTTGTTTCCGTCTCCGGGCTACTGTGAATAGAGCTGCAGTGAACGTGTTGGTCCCTGTGTCTTTTTTGAAGGATGGTTTTCTCAGGGTCTATATGCCTAGTAGTGGGATTGCTGGGTCCTATGGTAGTTCTATGTGTAGTTTTTTTAAGGAACCTCCCGTACTGTTCTCCATAGTGGCTGTACCGACTCACATTCCCACCAGCAGTGAGTGCAAGAGTGTTCCCTTTTCTCCACACCCTCTCCGGCAGGCATTGATTTGTTTCTAGATTTTTGGAGGATGGCCATTCTGACTGGGGTGAGAGGATATCTCATGGTAGTTTTGATTTGCATTTCTCTGATGATGAATGACGTTGAGCATTCCTTCCTTCGTGTGTTTGTGGGCAGTCTGTGGATCTTCTTTGGAGAGATGCCTAGTTGAGTCTTCCGCCCACGTTTGGATGGGGTTGTTTGTTTTTTTGCTATGGAGCTGCATGACCTGCTTATTTATACATTTTGGAGATGAATCCTTTGTCGGTGGCTTCATTTGCAAATATTTTCTCCCATTCTGAGGGTTGTCTTTTGGTCTTGTTTACGGTTTCCTTTGCTGTGCAAAAGCTTTGAGGTTTCATCAGGTCCCATTTGTTTATCTTTGTCTTTATTTCCATGTCTCTGGGAGGTGGGTCCAAAAGGATCTTGCTGTGGTCTATGTCAGAGCGTGTTCTCTGCCTCTGTTTTCCTCTAAGAGTTTGATCGTTTCTGGCCTTCCGTTTAGGAGCTCAGTGTCTTTAGTGGATGGCTATTGACTCCACCTTCGCCCCCTCCACCGCCCCCCCCCCCCCCCGCCCGCATTCCGCCAACCCCCGCCTCACCACCCCAGCCAGCCCCGCCCGTGACTGTGGTCAGTCCGTTTTGAAATCCCCGTTCTCGCGACCGACCGCAAGTGCGATTTCCCCACCCACCCACGCACGCGCGTGTTGTCTTTGGACTTTGTCGCCGTGTAGGCAGAGACAGATGTTTGTTTCCACTCGTGTGGGGTCAGAGTGTATCCTTCCCTTCCTTTCTGGCTTCTGGGCTTTGCGTCGTGTCTGCTTCTGAAAGACCTCCACCGTTCGAGAAAGGATGAATTCCTGCGTTCTTCTCTGAGCGCTTGCCTGGTTTCGGTTTGCCGGTCCCCGCCTTCCCTGTCTCCCTCTCTCCCTCCCTCCCTCCCTCCCTCCCTCCCTCCGTCCGTCCGTCCGTCCGGGCAGCCGGGGATCTTGCTCGTGACCCTCTGGGCGGCCCGTGCCGGCCGCCCCGGGCCCCGCCGGCGTCTCCGTGGGATATCCCCCCGCCGAGGAATCGCGTCGTCTCCCTTGAGGCAGCCTCCCGGCGACATCTTCCCAGCTCCACACCCCCCCCCCCCCCAACCCCGTCTGCTGCCGGTGTGGCGCCGTGTCGTGCCGACCCGGGAGCTAGCTCCGTCCGAGACGGACGCCTCAGGGCCGCGCCAGACGCCCGCCGCCTCGCCCCGGGCTTAGCCCGGGCGTTTGGGCGGCCCGGCGCTGCCGCGTCCTCGGTGGCCGGCCGGCGACAGGGACACGGCCCGGGGACGTTGGAGCCGGTTGTCGGGAGCCACCTGGCGGCCGCTTTTATATTGTCCCTTGTCTCTGGAGCCCCGGCGACCTTCGTGAGGGTTGTGACTGGGCCGCCGGGCCCGAGGCAGAGTTCCGTGAGCCGGGCGACGTTGGTGGCGACTGTCCCGGTGGCGCCCAGGCGTGGGCGCCTCCTGCTGTCGCTTGAGATTGGGCGTGCAGGTCTATGTGGCTGTGACCGTCGCCGCAGTCTCGAGCCCGTTGTGTGGGGCCGTCTGGCCTGGTCGACCAGCACCCGGCCGCGGGGACCGGCCGACACGGCCACCCGACCGGACCTGGGATGGGACGGGACAGGACGGGCCGGGCCGGGCCGGGCCGGGCCGCCGCCGCCGCCGCCGCCACCGCGGTGGCAAGGGAGAGGGTCTTTCTTCCGCGTCCTCCGGAGCGGAGGACTGTGGCTTGGCGGTCGGGCCGCCTTCTCCTGCCTCTCACCCTTTGGACCGTTGGCCTGGGCCGCGAGGGGTGACCCGGAGAGAGAGGCACGGGCCCTCGTGCGGTCCCTCGTGGGGCCCGCTCGTCGGAGGCGGCCGAGTGTGGGACATTTTCTTTTTCTTGAACCGAGTCTTCGCCCGGAGACTCCGAGGGGGACCGGTACCTGCCCGCGCGGGCGGGCGGGCGAACCGGGGAGGGCGACCCCGGCCCGCTCGCTGCCTCTCCCCTCCCCCCCCCACGTTTCCCCGCCCCCACTTGGTCGCCACGCTCCTCGGGTCGACCAGGTAGCCCCCGAGAGCTCCGGGGCTGGTGTGGATGGGGACGAGTTGGGGACAGGTGGCCGGACCGAGGTTTCGGGGTCCCCCCCTCGATTCGTGGATGGGCCCCGCTCCCGGGCGCTGTGATATTTTTCGCCCGAAATGGGCCTTTTTTGCCACCAGATAGGTGCTGACACGGTGTTCTCTGGCGTCTAGTCGCTGAGGACTTTGGGGCTCTGGGCGCACGCAGGGATCTGGGCTCTGTGGGCCGCGGGCCGCCGTCTGGAGCCCGAACCGTCCCCTTGCCCCTTGAGCCGCCCGCCTTGGCCTGCGCGCCGGCTCTCGTGTGTGCCTGTGTGTGCGCCCGGCTGACCCGACCCGCGGTGCCGCCTCCGGTCTCTGGCTCACCCGAGGGCGGCGGGGCGCGAGGTGTGGCGCGTGGGTCTTCCAGCCCGTGCGCCTCCACTTCGCCCCGCCGCAAGGCACCCGGTGGTGGCTGCGACGACCCCCCCCCCCGCAGGCTCTGTGCCACGTGTCAGGCGTTCTCCCCGCGGGGTCGTCGGCCACTGGAGTTGTGCCCGAGAAGAAGGTGGGGCGGTGGTGTGCCGGTGAGGCTGAAGCAGGCTCCTCTGGTGATGGTCCTCGCCGTGCCCCTCCCCCACCTTCGGGGCCCTGTGGCCCGTGGCTCTCCGGGTTGACTGATTGATCGATGTGGTGATGTCGCGCTCTCCTGGGCCGGGGCGAAGTCGCGCCAGACGAGGGACGGACGTTCTTGTCGAACGGGACCGCTCTTCTCGTTGTGTCCGCGGCGTGCCCTCCCGCCTCTCGTCACGCGCTCCCGACCTGTCGTGAGGTGCGTGTGGAAGGCGGGGCCTGGTGGTCCCCGGCCCTGACCCTCGGTCTCCCGCCCCCACCGGCCTCACGGCGTGGGCGGGCCCGTGGTCCTCGGACGCAGCAGACACTCTTGCTTCGCCTCCTTGGCGTGTGCCTCGCGAGCGGTCCTCCCCGCGTTGGTGGGGGGGCCGTCCCGCCGCTGCGCTGCGCGCCCCTGCCGGCGCGTGAGCGTACCTTGCTTGGTCCTCTGTGGTGCCCCTGGAGCGCTCCGGGTCGTCCCTCAGGTGCCCGAGGCCGAGCCGGTGGTGTCGTTCCCTTTTCCCAGCGTGCTCCTCGGGTCCCCGCCGCGGTGGTGTGTCCCGTGAGTGGCTCTCCTCGTGGGGGGGGGGGTCGAGACGGTCAAGGAGGGAGGCGTGGTGTGTGTGCCTGTTTCTCTCTCCCCCGGTGGGGGGACGGGACAGGTGCCGCCTCGTCGCAGTCGTCCTCGCACGGCGTGTGCTGCGAGGGGACTGAGTGTGGCCAGGGCATGGCACACGGGCGTGGGTGCGATCGTGTTGGCCCCGGGGGCCTCTGTGAGAAGAAGGGGGGTTTCTGTCGCGCTTCTCGGGCGTGCTCCCTCCTTCCGGAGCCCCATAGACAAGCCCGGGGGCGGCACGGCGGAGGTTGTGCCCCCTGGCTGTGGCCGCGGACGCCCCTTTGGGCCGTGTGCTTTTCCCCGTACCGCAGACCCCCCCAACCCAACCCCACCCCACCCCCGCCCAGTCGTGGACTCGGCGGCGGCGGCTCGTGGAGCGCCTCCGCGGGCCCGAAGCGGGAGAGACGATGGGTGGGGGATGACGCCCCCTCGGTGAGAAAGCCTTCTCTAGCGATCCGAGAGGGAGCCTTGGGGTACCGGACCCCCCAGCCGCTGCCCCTCCCAAGCGTGCAGTGGCCACGAGGGCGACTGCCAGAGCACGTGGGCAAGAGTCCCTCGCCTTTGCGGGCGGGCGGGCTCGCGCCGGCCCCGCGGTGGGGCCGAGCGCCGCTCTTTTTGCTTACCGCGGCCCGCGCCTCCCCCCTCTGAGTCGGGGGAGGGTCCCGCCAGGCCGGCGTGTGGCGCGGGGCCGTGTGCGCGCGGCGACCCCGGTGGTGGAGCCCAAGGGGGCGGGGAGGGGACGCCCGGGCGTCCCGGCTCCCCAGTCCCGAAGCCACGAGGAGCCCGTCGCGCCTGCCCTGACTGACCGCTCGTCGCGGCGGGGGGCGGGCGGTGGGTGGGCACGGTGCGGGTCGCCTCGCTCGGGAGCGTTTCCCTTGGGGCACGAGCCCCCGGGGGTCGGACTTGGATGAAGGCGGATGCGGCGAGGACGGTTGAGGTGGAGTTTGGGCGGACGGGTCCCTCCGTGCCACGCGGGGGGAACGTCGCACACGCGGGCCCCCGGCGGTGGGGCCGGGTCGTGGGAGGCCCCGGGGTGGCTGGGGCCGGCCGGCGTCTCAGGCGTCGTGGGACCGCTCTCGTGTGTGGGGGGGCGGTGGGACCCCGCGCTTGTTTTCCTGGTGGCCCGGTCGTGTCTCGGCCCTTCCTCTCCCTGGGCAGCGCCCCCCGCGCCCCTGCCCCGCGGCCCTCGCTGTGTGTGTGTACGTGCCTGCGTGCCGCCGCCCCCTCCCCGTCGGCGCCGGCCCTAACCCGCCCCCACCCCTCCGTGACCCCCCCTTCCCCCCCGTCTCTGGGACCGAGCTGGCCTCTCCCCCCGTGAGGGTGTCGTCCCCCCGGCCGCCTCGGCCGGCGGCGTCCCCGGGTGGCGTGCTCACGGTTCCTGAGGCGGGGTGCGGGAGTCGGGCGCGGCGGAGGTGTGTGTGTGGTGGGGCCCGCGGGGCGGCCGGTGTGCGTGCGGGAGAGTGTTGTCGCGGGCCGGCCGCGGCTCGTGGAGGTTCGGCGGTGGTGGGTGGTCGCGAGCCCCGCGAAGGGGGGACGACGACCCTGTGGTGTGGGGGCCGAGGAGGAGGCCAGTCGGCGTCCTGGGTGTGTCGCGGGACCGCCCCTGCGCTGGAGGCCTCTGGCGGTGAGACCCCGTGTCGCGCCCCGGCGGCCGACTCGCGTCCGTGCCCTTCGGATGGCCCCCGGGCCCCCTCGCGTCGGCGCGTGGCCGCCCGCCTCCCGCCGCGCCGCCACGTC